>NW_021941380.1:130000-202500 GCF_902148845.1 Salarias fasciatus | reverse complement strand
ACTGTGTTGCTTTGTCGCGATGATCTGAGGCTTCTTTTTTCTCTGATGTGGAGTTTCTCCTGACACATCCAAGTGACAGTTGCGTGTTCACACTTTCTGAAGTCAGTTGCAGCAGCACAGGAAAAATAAAGATGTTACATACCACCACACTGTTGTGTCATCTCTCACAACAAGCCATACTCACTCAGTGTCCTTTTAACCCCTTTTTTATATCCATCCATCTGTCTTCTATACTGCTTAATCCTTTACAGGGTTGCTGGGGGGCTGGAGATGATCCAAGCCAAGGATGGGCAAGGGCAGAGTGCAGCCCGGACCGATCGACCACAGGGCAAACACTGAGACACGGTGACACACAACGCTTTCCACATATATCAACAGGTGTCAGTAACGCTGAGTCCTTCACAGCTAACATCAGACAAAATGCAGGGTACATCATGTGCAGGTTGCCTCTCCATCATAGAGCAAACACACAGATGCACAAGCATCCATGCCTGCAGGTGATTGTACCATGGAAGCATGTCTTAATCACAGGAGGACCAGACAAATTGCAAAGCACTTTAAGGGGAACATGCAAACTCTAAGGGAAGTGCAAACTTTTTAACACAGAGTGCCCGTTTAAAGCTCTTTTGTGAATGACTGTGCCATAACCACCAGGAAGCTAAAATAAAAGGAAGCACGGCAAACAGTCTTGACACATTTCATGACAAAAAAGTTTTGTCTGAGAAAGATCTTTTCAGTTTGTGGCATATTGTTCATAGCAATAAACCAGGCGCATCACATGAACATATTCGAGTAGACGTCACAATGCTTCCAGTAACTTCACTTCTACTGAGAAAGGAAGCCTTGACACCAATAAAATGAATACAACTCACTGAATTGACCACATATTTCATAGGATTCAGTTTTTGAGAAACAGCTGTGGGGCCAAATACTTTCCCAAGTCTGTGAGCATTCATGAGATCTACAGGCGCAAAGCAAGCGATGCTTTACATCCGTGTGAGTTTCATTTGTACTTGTGGATTTTGGCAGGGATTTGCCAACAATGATAACTGATTTAAAACAATATGCACACTGAGAAGATCACTGCCATGTGCATCAAACCAGAGTCTTTTAATTACAACACTTTCAATCGTGAACTGTAGTCAAACCAAGAACAAAAAACAGGGCAGTCTTCCCCGTGTTCTCCCTCTGCCGCTGCTGCACCAACAGTGCTTTATAAATAAAGTCTGATGATTCGATGGGATGATTTGTTGCCCTCTACAGTCATTTCAGAAGTTGTCACTGGGTAGGTGTCTGGGGGGCCGTTAGATCTGACTGGGTGATGGGTGCTCAGGGACCTGTTCATCTGGCAGATATAGTCTCAGGCCCTGTTTGTACAACAACAATTCAAATGAAAGCATTAACAATAGCGAGTACTTGACATTTGCATGGACAGACGGCGAAGTTCGATTGCTATTGTGGGTGATTTTCAACTATAAAGCCAACAAGTGCAAGGAGAATATGGACTGGGAGTCATGACTCTGGAGGACGCCATCAGCGTTAATGCATGAAGTCTTTACTACAGCCATGGTAAGCATGTGCAGTAGCAGCATTTCCTTGGAGATGAGTTTTTTGAAAAGTTCTACCATGTGAGCAGTTTTCAAAAAGTTATGTTTTTAGTGGCTCTGACCACCACTGTATAAATGGCCACCCAGAATGCAACAAAAGTGACAAATTGTGAAATCAGAAAATGCTGTTTGAATCAAATAATGATAAAATGCTAATATTTAGGCCTGATGACTAAATGCTGCTTGTATCAACAGTTGCATTTTCTTTCTTTTTATTAGTCTTTTTATTGAAACCCCTAGGAATATATACATATAAAAAAAATCCACTTTTCAAAAAAATCCAGAAAACATGGTCTACAGGACAGAACAATTGGAAAATGCTAAAAGACAACACAGTGAAAATGTCAAGATGTTTTATTCCCTCATTTAGTGAGAGTGTAAAATGGAGCTATCTGCTCATTCTGGAGTAGTGGAGCATGTTGGGAGTCTTTGGGGGTTTGATGTGTTTGAGCCGGATTTTTCTGAGGGAGTGCATTTAACTGTGTAGAGTAATGTGAACTCACATTAACCCCAATTTTCGCCATCGTAAAAGGATGACTATCATTACATTCATTTCATTTTTGGCTTTCTGAGTGTCATTTCTCCTCCTTTGATCCAAGTATCAAAGATAAAAGGTTTGTCTGTGTCAAAAAAAGAAAAGAAAAAAGAACTGTTGCCAGGAGAAGGATCTGGAAGTCTTCAGTGGTAGCATGTACCTTTCAGACTCATGTTTTACCGCCACTCTACTGGTTGGTGAGGTAAGTACATCAGTTCCAGCGCATGCAATATCACATTATCATCTGTTTTTAGGCCCAAATATTAGTTTGTCAGTTGTGTTTTTGAATTTGCCATGAAAGGAAATTCCAAGAGAGAAATTTTCTGGTGTGAAACAATGAAACATTTACATTTCAACAGTTTGACCCAATCAGTAGTGCCCAAAAAACCCAGGAATTCACAGCTAATATGAGGGCCGGGCATTGCCATTCAGCTTTGTCAGTGTGTCGTTTGTAAATCCCCATCTCCTTTAAGTGATCAAAACATATTATATTAGCCTTTTGAGTTTTTCGTCTGTAGCATTTTTTTTTCTTTTTACTCTCTCAACAGACTGGAACACAATCTCTCAATTGGCGAGATATCCAGCCTCTCTACACTTCTTTTCTCATTTTAACAGACTCATCGGTCTTCCCTGTGAACCTTCCCTCTGAGCCTCCTGCTCCCCTTCCTTGTTTTGCCTGATTTACAGGACTGATAAAACCCATCAAAACTAATGGTGCACTGTGTTGGTAGATATGACTTACAAACTTTTGCAGCTTTCCACTCATCACTGTCTGCATGAAGCACAGGCCAAGCAGCTGTAATCAGGTGCTGGAGGGAGGAGAGGACTCTGTGTTCCTCTCGCTTTCCATTAGTCGAGGGAGGATGGCAGAATCTGCTGGTGGAATACAAACTTCTCATGCTCTCCAGAGCAGTCATGCCTTTCAAGATCAAACAGCACAATGCAAACACTAGAGGGAAATGAATGCATTGGTACTCGGTGCTAAGCTTCCTATCTCGTATATTTACAACATCTCCAAGTAAACATGAAGAAGTTCAACTGGAATACATAGGTCCTTCTAATCCATCAGGGAGACAAACGCTGCATTTAGATTGAAAAATACAAAAGACGAGAGCTTATTGTACAGTTTTGGAGGACCCATTGACTAAAGACAGAGCAGAGCAGCCGTGTTCCCAGAAGCAGGTCAAAATAAAGACTGATTTCTTTTTTTTTCATGTCATATATTCTGTGAATGCCACTGACCCAGTTAAAGTCAGAACATATCATTATCTCAAACATTTATTAGAAAGACAAAACAAAAAAAAAAGCCTGACAAATAATCTTTTTGAATGTGTAGTCACTAAACAGTACCTGTAATAAATGTGACCATCATCTGTCACTTCATCAAACAGTCACACATCAGCGTCGTCTTTACCTCAGGGAACACTACATTTCATTCAGCTGAGGCTTAAAAACATTCAGATATCTAACATTCCTAACATGTATACCTGCCGGCAGGACTTTTGTATCATTTGAATCGAACATTATCCTGCAGCTGGCTCAGAGCAATATGCCTCCAACAATATATGCAAATTATTTTTTTTCTACCTGCCTCCTGCTGACACATTGATCTCATAAACTTGAGTACAACATTAGATTTGCTTCCACAATGTTAACCTGAACTGAACAGAGGTGATGGTTGCTCTTCTCTATGTCAGTATGCAAGAATATCAATAACTTAATGTAAAGCATGTTTAAGTGTTTGAGTGAAAGAGAAAAAAGAAAAGCATTCAATGAGATCCACAGCCATTGTTTCAATGTTTCATCAGGGTTCAATGTACAATTACAGCGTGGAAACCAAAAAATACACTTTAAAATGTTTCAGTACAGTCTCTGCATGGACGTTCAGAAGTTTTGACAACTTAACATTGACAGGATGAATTTTATGTCCTCTGTAGAGCATGCTGATTTCTCATGACTAAATACATGTTGAAAATACAGATTTCAAGTTTCCCTTTTTTCCCCTTTTTTAAAGCAGAACTATGCAACTTTTTTACCTCAATAAATGTGTTTCAGAATCCCTGTGGGAGTAAACAAAGACTTGTCACGGTGAATCACCGGTCCCTTCACTCCCCCCGGGGTCTGGGTCCTGAAAACAGCGCTTGCAATTTCAGAGGAGCGGACCCGACTACATCTCGCGAGAACAAACCTATTTTACGGCACTCATACGGGATTACAAGTATAAAAGCTGTTGGAGTGCGATATCTGTCGTTGTGTTGTGTTGCAATAGACGATCTTTGCATGATGTGTTGATTGGTTCTAATTTCCGTTTGGTAACTGAAAAATAAAGAGGAGTGGCACCTCCTCTCGTCGAAGTGAGCGCGAATGAGTTCGCTGCACTGAGCTGAGAGCAACTCCGAGTGTGTTTGTTTTCCAATAAGTTTGAGTCGAGGCAGGCATGTCTACAACAGAGGGAGCAACTGGGGGAAGTTCCCGGGCAGCGCGAGGAACTGCCGCTGCAGAAGATTTAACAAAAGTGCGTAGAACAAACATGAAACCCTCGCTAGCGTTAGCAACGCCACCCTGAGGTGCTCACGGATGGCAGAACCAAAAAGACAGAAAAAAACTTTGTCTAACGAGCAGAAAAAAGGAAACGGGAGTGGGACGCTCTCTGCACGCGGGGGCGGGGGTGGGGAAGGGGGGGGGGGGGGGGCGGTGATGCGGAGGACGTTTACGACAGTGAGCTTTCACAGGAGACCAGTAGGGGGAGCACTAAAGCAAATCTTGCATAGTTCTGCTTTGAATTTAGTTCACATTATTATTATTATAACTTCCACCATCATTACGATTGACCATTGTCTACATGACAGTCCATAAACATATCAGCTTTCAACTTGAATCTGACCTTAACCTTCCGTTTAAAATGTATTTCACAATTCAGATGTTCCTGGACTGTGATTTCACTCATTTGGCTCCACAGAAGGGCCATTTCTTAATTTCTTATTTTGTGGAAGTGAAGATAGTATAATCTTGAGTTGCCTTGAGGACCTTTCCATTTTCACTGTATTACATGTCATGTGTGTTTATTGATTTCTGTTTATTTATTTTTTAGGCACTTCTCTGTGAACAACTTTCTTCCTTCTCAGCCTGTTCCTGTTGGTAAAATGATTTAGCTCCTGTGTGAATTTGTAATTATCCGCTGTATGACACCATCCTCTGTTACTTTGAGATTGTGACAATTGCCGCTATGTGTTGCTGTTGTGGGGGAGTCTGGTGCAATTGGCAGTCATAAAGTGGACTCCTTCGACAGCCTCCACCAAATAACATCCGGCATCACAGATATGAAATCTGAGACCACCTGGCTTGCAGAGCAGCTTTTGGAGAGTTCCACTGGGGCAGAGATATCAAGAAAAATCACAGAAACACAATGTTTTCCTCAGTTTAAGAGAGCTGTTGTTTGATGACAGTGATACTTAAGTGGAGCAGAGATTTAGACAGTTTGGCATTTTAGCAGCAAGAAGGTAAGGCAGCATTTGGATCCTGTAACTATGTCAGTCTCGTCATGTCAGTCCCTCACTGTCATTTCCACTTCTGTGTTGATGATTCCTCAGTTGGTGTTTTGACATTATTACACAAGCTTCAAAGGAATCCAGTTAATAAGTGTATTTTATTTTAGTCATTTTAATGACTTCAATAAGCTGTGGAAGTGAATGAACTCAGCTTGTAAATTCACTGTTTGCATTACATATATGTTTAATACTTTCCTCTCAGCCATATCCTATTGTTATACAGCCAACAGGCAAATAATCAGGAAGGCTAATGCCATCCTTTTTGACAAGCGGAGTTGTAATTTTTGTTTCCAGGTTTTGATTGATCAGACAGCAACAGGTACAAGCATTCCTTTATTCCTAAAGCCAGTTAACTTCTGAATTCAGGACATAGGAGGAGGAGATGGACATAATTCAATATGTAGCTTCTCACAGATAGGCAGGAAGTTATGATAACCACTTATAGCACTTTACCAATCTTACATTTTACAGCTGATGCAGCTTATGTACCTACATGTTTTATTTCAGTTTATTTTACAGTTGCATTTAGCAGCTGCTTCTGATGCTGATGCAACACACTGTAGTATCCCTCCCTCATGGATGTTTGAAATGTTTTATGCCGTGTATGTCTTTCTTTGCCATGTACTATATGTTCTTTGCATGTTTTGCTTTGCTGCAACCCTAACTGCACCAGAAGGACACAAATAAAAACTAACTTAAACTAAATTGAAGAACAGACATTTCTTCTGACCTTCCTTATTCCAGATTATGGAAGAAATTAATCTTTTCCTTTTATTCTTAGGTTTATTTTTAACTAGTACCACGGCACTAAAAGTATGTTTTTAATGTGATTTATCTGTTATGAGCAGTGATTCGATTCATCTCCATCTGCATGTTTGCTCAGTCTGGTAGTTTTCAAACAAACACTGGAGGTAATTAGAGTTGATTTAAGCCGTATTAACTTCATCATATTTACCTCAACTAAAGGCCCGAGTAATATGCTTTTGTAAGACTTTTCATGGATCCACAGAAACCCTCACTGATTATGATCCTACAGAGCTGCAGTTAAAGAACAAGATCTATGTTGAATCTGGGCTTTAATCATTATCTTTATCAACTGCATGCAGCCATTGTTTTTCGCTTAAAATAATATGCAAAATCATGATTATCAGGCAGTATAATTGTTGCCAGTGACTGCGATTGCAAAACTTGGTTTGTTTTATTGCCAGACAGATTTAAAGACAGTCACCTGGATCCCTGAGCATAGACTGCAGAGATCAGTAAATGAACACATTTGAAATTATTCTATAAACACAAGATTAGTCACTTCAGTCAGCGTCAGGGTCTTGAACAACTTGAGTATTTGTAGTATGAAATAAATGAAAAGATGAATGAATTCCTGCCATGAATTCCTCTGTGGCTGCAACCCATGTCAAATATCAGTGAACTCTGAAGCCCACACAGAGATATGAATTTAACATGAAAGGTTATCTATGTTGTGGATGGGAAGCTTGAAGGCCAAACTATCTCATCTCACAAAAAATCACAGATTCACATCAGCCTCAGAGCATCTAATTGTCTGGAATATCACCTGAATCAAATGTTGGTCTCTGAAAAAGCAACCTGTGGTTAGGACAAAACGAAGCACAGACTTCCAAACCATCTACAGATAACGCCAGAGAAATATGACAGATGGCAAAAAAAAAAAAAAAAAAAAAAAAAAAAATGCAGAAGATCTGGAAATGGAACTAAAATATTGAGAAGGAAAAATTCTTTGAAAAATCTGAAGTGGTGAGAAAAAAAATAATAGTTTGTCAAAAGGTTGATTGATGGGTCAACCCGAATATCGTCTTTCTTTAACCAAATATCTATATAATGGGAATTTATAAACAAATTTGTGTCTATTGGTGTTTTCCCAGTAATGGACTACTTATGGATGGATGGATGGATGGATGGAGATGAGGCACTGTTGATTGGACATTGACACTTTTTAATTTTTTTATTTATCCATCATAAGTCTTTGTGAATTCAATTCACGAATATGTGAGTGTCAGTTGGTTGTACTCTGGTAACCTCTCCGGAGAAGGTACTGAACAAATGCATTGTTTAATTAATGGATAGATAAGCATACAGTATATATGGATTCGATGGTTGGTTAAATAAATGGATGAGGAAAACTGATGAATGTGCTGTGCTTTTATGCTTTGTTGTTATGCTTTTGTAAAGCACCTTGTGACTTATGCTCTCGAAAGGTGCTATATAAATAAAGTTTATTATTATTATTATTATTATTATTATTATTATTATTATTATTATTATTATTATTATTGTTGTTGTTATTATCTCCAGAAAACACAATTATTTTCTGAATATAACAGTCTCCTCACTCTTAAACAGTTGTACAATTCTCTTTATTGAATTACCTTTAACAAGCTGTATGACAAGTGGAATTGTACAGATTAGAATGGGAGTAATTTATTTGGTAAATCAGTGGTTCTGAGGCTTTTTTCTACCTGGACCCTGCTCAAAGAATGATGGCAGAGCCCTTTTTTTTTTCCACAATGGAGGAAAGGATTCGTATGACAACAGAGTCGGTTTAGTGACAAAACTCTCTGACTGAGTCACTGGGAAACACGGGACACAGCCACCTATCCAGGAATCCGGATTGCAGGCCGTATGGGTGAAAAATTCCATTGAAACGCAGGAAGTGGAGCCAGTGAGTGGGCTCTGGCTGTGCTGACAATGGCGGCGACTCAGAGCTTCAGCTCTCCACTCTACAGGGGGTCCATGGAGGTCTCTCATCTCCTTGACATCCCCATCTCGTGCCTGATTGCTTCCCCCTGCCCCGATCTATTTCACCTCTGCCTGAGTGTGTGAATGTCTGCATTTTGTGTCTACATTAGACATTGGGCTTCAGTTCTGCGTTTTGTGTGTTTTTTTTTTCTTCATTTTTCCCCCCGTGTTGACAGTGATCCTTTCTGTTCTCTAGGATTCCATGTTTCTATTTTCTCTGACTTCCTGTGGTCTGTGTTTTTGAATAAACAGAGCATTTGTCTCGACTCATGCTGTGCCTGGTATTTTGAGTCCTTCCTCCACATGTGACACTCCTCTGCTCTCCGCCTTGCCAAAACGAAACAAAGCCAAACATTGACTCGTCCACTCAAGACCCACGAGAGCCTTTGAAAAGGACAAACTGCATTGTCTTAGGTCTTTTCTCAAGGCCTATTGTTCTGTTTTGTTTGGTAATTAGTAACAATTCACTACTAAACACACTGACCAGTGTGTTTCTGTGGCATTCTACCTATTAGCCACTGTTTGACAGTGAGTCTGGTTACATGGGTTTTTTTTTTAATTCTGAATTGGTTTATTCCAAATTAAACAATTCTAAATCATATTCATGACCTTGGTGTTTACATGGGAAAAATGAAGGATTAAATCCTCTTGCAGGCTGGGGGCTGCAACGTGTTCTGATTGGACAGGCCGCGACCGTGATGTCCTTACATCTCCTGAATGTAAAGAAAGCATCTTTACAGTGATTTTGTCTCTTTCTTTGTTGATTAATTTTGATGCGTCAGCTTTGAAAATGTCCAATTCTTCTAAGGCTCCCATTAAATAAATCGTCTCCTCACAAGTGGAATTATGGGCCGCAGGCCGCCATCTTGTAATATTGCATCATCGTAACAGATGAAGGACCATGTCTAGTTTTATATAATTCCGCTTCCGAAGGAGAATAGCCAAGCCAATTTATTCGCATTTAAATTTGATTCTAAACAAATTTTTCAGGAATTCAAATGGACATTTTAGAGCACAATTAAGAATAAATCAGAAATAAGTCTTACGTAAACACGCTAATTATTGGACAAACTCAGAATTAAAATTTAAAAATTTACTATTGCATCACATCAGTGTATTCTCACTCAATCCATATATTAAGGCAATCATTGTGCTCATGTTGCTTTAGGTCTCAGGTTGCTTTGGTGGCAGTAGTGACTCACGCTTAGAACCCACTGAAGTCAATATCTTCTGACAGGTCTGAGGACAAACTGAATGCAGGATTTCTAAGACTGGAAAGGCTGAGTGTACAGCTGACTACTAAGAGCAGCCATACCTATAGCACAACACAGAGAAGTTTTATAGACCATGTGGCACTTACAAGTCACACATCTAAACAATGAGCTGTATGGATTACATTTTAATGGCAAACAATGTGTTGATATATATTGTATCCAACATAACCAAAACTAATACATTTAGCTTATTCACTTGATTCCTTACATTGCCGATGTTCATTCACATCCTTATTCTCTCTCTCTCTCTCTGTGTGTGTGTGTGTGTGTGTGTGTGTGTGTGTGTGTGTGTGTGTGTGAATACATTTTTTTTAACCTCCACACATACACACAGTGTGATGCACATATATACAACTGTATTACAATGATGTCCTGGTACTGTGCTGTCCTCTCCATCTTGGTGATGGTTTCATTTTCATCTCTGTTCAGGTGATTTATGGGACCAGCAGGCTGCTATTAGTTAACTTAAGAAATGGTAGTGCGCTGAGGAATACCAACCATCATTGGAACAGACATGTCCCCCTACCTGGTTCACACACACACACACACACACACACACACACACACACACACAGCTGTGTGGTGAACACTGCTTCCTGACGCCAACAAAGTTTTTTTTTTTGTTTTTTTTCTACTTAGCTCTCATCCCTTTCAGCTCCCATTGACCTGGGCTCACTCACCGAGTATGAGCATCCAAAAGTCACCAGCCTTGGCATCTTCACTGACAGTGATTTTAAATTTAATAAACAAATTAACAGCGTTTTAAAGTTGTGTTTTTACCATCTTCGTCTTTGATCAAAAGTGAAGCCATTTTTATTTTTTACCTTGTTTGAATAGGATGTGCACACTTTTATTTCCAGTCGACTGGACTGCTGCAATACACTTTACTCAGGCGTTTAAAAGCCACAAAGCCCTGTCTCGTCTACAGCTAGTTCAGAATGCCGCTACATGACTTTCAACTGGACTGGATTGAATTGGTTCTCTTTTAAGTTCAGAAATAACAAAAGTTCAAAAAAAAAGAAAACAAAAAAAAAAGGAAAAAAGATTACGTCCTGATCTAGGGGTGTACTAATTTTACTTACAAAAAATTAATACAAGTACAAGTACTAACCTTTAGCTACTTGTTGGTAGCGAGTATTGATACCAGTAATAATTGCCATTACAATTGTTTCCAATTTCCATGTGATTATTTCATGGCCTTGGCATTGAAGCACATCTGATTAAAAAAAATTAATAATAATAAGCATAGTTGTATTGGAATTCAAACTGTAACTCTACATTAAAAATGTTGCAAATCTCCAATCGACATTTAAAAAAACTACATTTTCTTCATGTTGTTGTGATCTGTGACAAATTTATCCAAACAGATTCATTAATGTTCAAGTTAATGAGTCATTAGCTGAGAGAAACTGTGTAATAGGTGCCTTGGGAACACACCGAAGAAATATATCAATCATCCAAAGTTTAATAAAGTGATGGAGGAACTGATAGTTGCAGCTCTGTAGTGGGAAAGTTTAATTCTCTGAAAGACTCTATTACAAAGGGAACTTTGAGAATGATGAGAGTAAAGGTACATCTTACGTCAGTGAAGCCACAGAAAGCTATTTATGAGGCCAAAACCTCACATAGGAGACACCCAGCTCAAGCCCAAATGAAATCTGAGCATTTCGCTAGAAGTTTTATCTTTTCTCTTACCTCCTTGTTAGAGTCCACATGAAAAGGGACTCTTTCAAATACAGCCTAAAGCCTGAATCTTCAAATGCTGTCGACACTGGCCTCTGAGGTCTGCCACAGATGGGGTCTGCCACTGTCTTCCAATGCATGGTCAACTCTTAATTACAAAGGTGGATAGACAACATATAAGATTCTAAAAAAGAAACGGCAACCAAGAGGACAGTCAAAAGGGAAAACAGTATATGGTAGGCACAGGTAAGAAGAACAAATCACTGTGATATTTTTCCTTGTAAATGTCTTAACCCGGCTCAATGGTTGATCCCAGTAGTGGCTAGCGGCTCGTCAAAACCAACAACAATATATAGTCCTCTGGCTATCTATCAATGAGCTCCTGCACGTCTTCGACACTACACATCTGCCCACCAGACATTGTCCAACTCTTTCCATGTGCTTTGAGTAGTTTTGCCTGGCGCCAGTTCCTAAATGTGTGTCATAATTTAATAATTGAAAAAAAAAAAAAAAAAAAAAAAAAAAAAAAATTTGAATGGAAAAGTGAGACTGAATTAGGGCGCTGAAGTTTTCTGCTGAATTACAGTTTGGATTTTATCATGATGCTCATTCAAACCAATAGATTCAAAGATTAAATTCCAAATTTTACCATTGAGATTCAGATTTTAAAAGCAATGATTCTCATTCCAATATAAAGAAGTCAGATTTACTTCCTATTGGCACTGAAGGACCTAATGCCCACTTCTCCCTGATGATGGGTCAAATCAGGATATACAACTCTGCAGAACTTTCTTTGTTAAAGTGTAAAATGAGAAATTTCTATCTTCTTAATGTTTTGGAAGACACACCACATTGGAAACATCCTTTAAACAGTGAAGTGTGGTGGCGGGAGCATCATGGCCTTGATGGCTGGACGGCTGGCCATTATCCAGGTCTTGTGAAGGTCTGATCAGCTTGCTACTCAAAGTGTTTGGTTGAAGTTCCTACTGCCAGTTATCAAAACCAGTCGTACAATCCATGCATTCACTTGTTTTTCCACTAACACTGTATATGTAGAGAAAAAACCCCCACAAACGCTCAAAGCCCATTAGAACACATTATAAGCCATTAATGTGGAAAAGCAGCCAAATGCACTTAGTGTAACACTGTAGCCTCATGATATTTTCTTCATGATTATCTTTTCAATAAAGCAGCAGTTTAAGAAGTAGCGCTTCCATTGTCAGTTCAGATGTTGATGCATCTGAAACATCTGAACATCTATAATCATTTCTTTATATGAATGGACAATTAAAAGACAAATCCTGACAGTTCTGTCAAAGCAGGTATTTAGTAAAGATGGTATTGATTTTCCTCCTATCCATGTGCAGCTCTGGCCTCTTGCCGTTCACTTTTTAACTATGCATCAATGCTGTTTGCATACGGCTAAATAATTTAACACCAAACAAAACATCCACGGAGGAAATCCCATCTGACTGAGTTCAACTTCAGTGTGTTCAAGGAAAACTCTCATGAGTTCGCTGCGCTCAGATGAAATCTAATCAAATACAGGCTCATGCATACCAACTAATAAGGCAACCAGAAACGTAAAATTAGGAGTTCTGCCTCAACGAGCAGTGTCAAGTTTGATGTGTGTGCATGTTTGTGAGGTTAAAATGGAGGAGGTCTCTTGAGCTGAGGTGTTGAGAGTTCACACACAATGTCAGCACAAAGGATGCATGAGAGATTCTGCAAATGTGTGTGTGCTGCTATGTTAGCACGCCCTTGGTGCCCTCTCCCCAATCAATCTCAAGGGGAAGTGCCGGGTTAGCCCCACCCCTCTGGCACAGCTAAACGAATTAATATTAATCAAGCATTGATTAAGGCCTTAACTCTCGTCGGGCATTATTCACACTGCTACCCTTTCCTCTAGTCTTTTTCGGTCTTCTCCTCAATCCTCTCCTCTGTCTACCTTCCAAATTGTCATTCTGAATCCTTCCCCTACTCCCCCAGTTTGAGTTTTATTCCTATTTTACATCACTTAACCATCCTCTTGCTCCTGTTCTGCCTCATGCTCCTTTACCACGGTACTCCAATTCTTTTTTTTTTTCTTGCTTTTTCATTTACTGTTTCATAAAAATATACCCTTTATTTCCACTTGACTGTCATTCTTTCTGTCAAACTATCCATCTAACCTTCTAACCTACCGTGGTTTTGCCTCCCACTCTTTTATTCTTGATCCTCTTTACCCCTCCCCTCCCCATCCAGGTGCATCCAGCCATTCTTGAGTTCATTCATACATCCATCCTGCTTTACAATCATCTTGAAACCTCTGGGAGAAACACAGAAATACCCTCTGCAAACACAGCAGTGTAAAAAAAAAAAAAAAAAAAAAAAGGTGAGAGAAGCACAGGGTAGAACTGACTGAGGGAGAAATGAAGAGCGAGATAGTGAGAGGAAGGTGGGCAACTCAATAAAAACACAATGGGCCATTGTTCTGACATAACATTACTCACCTGGACAGAGAATAGGGAGAGAAGGGAGTTTGGGGGTAAAAAGCAAAGAGGACATAAGATGAGAAAGATGGAAACAGCAAAGATAACACAGAGGGGGAGTAGAGTGTTGGAGAGAAGTTGAAGTCCCTCTGCCAAAAGAATGGGTTCAAAAATAAACTTTACTTTTAGTCCTCCTTGTCCTTGTGGGTGCAGAATTCACCTGACGCCAGATCATGTTCAGATGGCCGACTTCTGACAAGCCAAGATCAAATACTTAAAAAAAGTACTCTATTTACTCTTGTAACACTGTATGTATTGTTTTTTTTTATTGTGCCTACATTATATTAATTTTCTCTTTTATTTCATTAAAAGTAATTTCTAATTTAATGTTTTCGTGTTTACTTTATGTCAGACAGGTCTCAAATAGTGAATTTCGTCCCATGTCATGCTTGTCATACTGAGAGTAAAGCATCCTTGAATCACTGAATCCTATGAAACAGCAAAACAGTCTAAAAAATTTTAAATCTTGTTGCAATTATAAAGTGAAATGTCCCAACATCAGCTGCAATAAAAAGCAGAATCTTGTTTAAATGGTTTCGGGCTCACAGTCAAAGGCAATTAAAGTGGCCCAACTGAACATTAGGTATCTTAATAGCAACAAACAACGGTCATATTTGGCAAATAATTTAATGCACACAAACCAAATACTGAGCTTTTCTGCTCATCATACAAATGCATGTACCTTACAAATGTGGCCCCATTTAAAAATCATATTTTCTACTGGTATGACAGTTTTTTCTAAAAAGCATTATTGTGCTGTCCTCGCGACACGTGTCTCTATGTTGCTAGACAGCCAGCGAACCAATAATGAAGGCTTCGTACACAAGGCTTGCTTTTCTTGCTTTATGAAGCTTCATGTAAAAATGTACACACGCAGGTGTATAAACATGTGGTAAAAAGACGATCGCTTTCCCAAGATACAAGCGCATTAGAGCAACTTTAAAATGAGAAGTTTCCTGCTTCGGTTTCAGCCGTTTTTTTGCAACAAAGATTGTCTATACAGAGGAGCACTCACTCTGCAGCAGAAACACAAACGCGATCCTGTATGGTGAAGATGTCTCACTCTGTACACTTTTACCATAGCTACTTAACACATAACACAAATTCTGGTACACTTATGCACTAACAAAAAACATACTTAAAACTTTTAACTAAATCAATAAAGCTTGTAAATTTATCAATGTATTTGATCCAAAGACATGACACTCCCCGCTTGATATATTAACAATATATCACTGCAAATACCGGAATGACACAATAAACATTTCCAGTGTTACATGGCATACAAATATCACTCAGTCTCTGACAGCAAAACAACAATCTCTGAGATTGGTCTGAGGAACACTTTAACAGTCCCGTCTTTGACAACCCGCAGCTCAACTCTGCGGATTCTTTTGTCCCGGCCGGTGAAAGTTTTTAAGACAAGTCCCATTGGCCAATCATTTCTAGGAACTTGAGAGTCTTTCAACAGAACTATGTCTCCTTCCTTGACATTTGGTTTGTCGTCAGTCCATTTGGTACGTTTCTGCAAAGTAGACAAATATTCTCTTTTCCACCTTTTCCAAAAGGTATCTGCAAGCTGTTGTACTTGCTTCCATTGTTTCCCAAATAGTTGTCCAGAGGAGAAGTTGCCAGATGGTGCAGAAACTGTACTTGACTTTTGCGTAAGCAGCATAGCTGGTGTTAGTATTTCTGGACATTCTGGGTCAGTAGATATTGGAACAAGGGGTCTTGCATTCATAATAGCCATTACTTCGGCCATAAACGTGCTGAGGACCTCATGAGTGAGACGTATCTGAGCATTTCCTACCAACATTCCATCTAGGATACGTCTAGCCACCCCTATGAGACGTTCCCAGGAACCTCCCATGTGTGAGGCGTGAGGAGGATTAAATGTCCATGAGCACCCTTTCTCTTGGAGGTACTTTGTCACTGCTGTGCCTTCAGTATCTAAACCCAGTTCCTTACAAGCTCCTACAAAATTAGTACCTCTGTCTGAGCGTATGAGTTTAGCTGGGCCACGGACAGAAAAGAATCTCCTCAATGCGTTGATAAAACTATCTGTGGACATAGTCTCAATGAGCTCAATGTGTACAGCCCTGGATGACAAACACGTAAAAAGGACGGCCCATCTTTTGCTCTGGGCACTACCCCCTCTCGTGCGACGCGTTACAACGGTCCATGGTCCGAACACATCTAAACCCACAGAAGTAAAAGGAGGTTCAGGATTTACACGGTCTGCGGGCAAGTCTGCCATTTTTTGGATTTGCATTTTGCCTCGCAATTTGCGACAAGTGACACAGTCATGTATGATAGAAGACACAAGTCGTTTACTTCCAACTATCCAGAATCCAGCACCACGGATAGCTCCTTCCGTAATGTGACGTCCTTGATGAGCTGAGCATTCGTGAAAGTGTCTGACGAGAAGTGTGGCAACGTGGCTGGCTGAAGGGATAATCAAAGGGTGCTTTTCATTGACTGTGAGATCAGCTGAAGAGAGACGTCCCCCTACTCGTAATAGTCCATTTTTGTCCACGACTGGATTGAGCTTTCTGAGTGTATCATTCTTGGAGCTTATCTGTTTGCTCTCTTTTATCTTTTTGAAAGTCTCGTTGTATGTTTCCTGCTGGATGGAAAGGATGATAACGTTCTCAGCTTGAGTGAGTTCTTTCACGTTTGTTCTTTCTTTTAGACTTTCCCATCCCTTTTGTCTGTTTGACTTTTCTTTGAAAGATGCCGCAACATGAATAAGTTTAGCTACTGCTCTGCGTAGTGTTATCCAGCTTGAGAATCTTTTGAAGCGATTTGAGCTTAACTGTGGCTCAGAAACTGCAGTTGACAGTGTTTTGACTTCTGGACGTATTTCTTTGTCTTTTTCAGGTTCGATTAGAGCATGCGGCTCATCTTTATGTGATTCTTGACCACTGTTTGTGTAGAGAAAGTTTGGGCCAGTGAACCAGTGACTGTGTTTAAGTTCAGCGGCTGGGACGAACCTAGTTGCCTGGTCAGCTGGATTTACATCAGTTGCTACATAGTGCCACTGGTCAGGATATGTGGATAACCTAATACGTGTGACACGGTTGGCTACATACATGTAGAATCTTTTGGAAGTGTTGTGTATGTACCCCAACACAATACGACTGTCGGTGAAAAACTTTACATTGTCTATTTTCACATCTAACTCATCTCTGATCAACTCGTACATTTCTACTGCAAGTAAGGCAGCACAAAGTTCTAGCCGCGGTACTGTGTGTGCGGGACGAGGAGCGAGTTTAGACTTTCCCATTACAAAGCCTATGTGATGTTGACCGCTGCTGTCTACAGATCGCAAGTAAGCTACAGCTCCTATAGCTACAGTAGATGCATCAGAAAAAATACACAATTCATTACTTCTCATAGCACCTAATGAACTTGGACTGTAACACCTTTTGATTTGTAGGTCTTCAAGAGCTTTGAGAGAGTCTTTCCACGTGACCCACGCCTTCTGCTTCTCTGTAGGAAGAGGCGCGTCCCAGTCTCGTTCTTCATACGACAGTTCTCTGAGTATTGCTTTGCCCTGCATGATTATGGGAGCAGCAAAGCCCAAGGGGTCATACAGGCTATTGACTGTTGACAGCACTCCCCTGCGAGTGAAAGGTTTAGTCTCATTGGACACAAGGTAAGTGAAGCTGTCTGTTTGAAGATTCCAACAGAGTCCCAGGCTCCTCTGAACTGGGAGAGGATCCACTCCGAGGTCTAGATCTTTCAAATCCTTTGCACGATCCTCCACTGGAAATGCTTCCATGACTAGATTACAGTTTGATGCGATTTTGTGGAGTCTCAGGTTAGATTCTGCTAACATGTTCTTTGTTCTTGTTAACAGATCAACAGCATGTTCTGGTGTGGAAACTGATGTGAGTCCATCATCGACATAAAACTGTCTCTCCACAAACAGTTTCGCATCAGTGCCATGTTCTTGCTCACCTTCTTGTGCTGCCCGCCTCATGCAGTAAATAGCAACAGCAGGTGATGGGCTGTTGCCAAAAACATGAACTTTCATTCTGTATTCGACTATACTCTTTGTAATGTCATTGTCCTCAAACCAGAGATAGCGAAGGTAGTCTCTGTGCTCTTCACACACCTCAAAGCAATAAAACATTTGTTGTATGTCTGCTGTCAAGGCTACAGGCTCTCTTCGAAATCTCAGTAGCACCCCAATAAGAGAGTTGTTGAGATCGGGTCCACTAAGGAGCACTTGGTTTAGGGATATGTTGTCACACTCTGCACTAGAATCAAAAACCACCCTTATTTGATCTGGTTTTTGTGGGTGGTACACACCGAATGTGGGTAGATACCAATGTTCTTTACCTTCAGGCAGAGGCGGGGCCAGTTCAGCTTGATCACTATCCAACATTTTCTGCATGAACTGAATGTAGTGATCTTTCATTGCTGGTTTCTTTTCTAGAGTCTTCTTAAGTGAGTACAGACGCTTTAGAGCTTGCTCTCTATTGCTTGGGAGTCTCCTTCTTGGAGAGCGGAAAGGCAGAGGAGCAGTCCAGCTGTTATCTTTGTTCTGGCTAACTGCTCTGTCCATCAGTGTTAGGAAGGTTTTATCATCTATCGACAGTGCGACCTTATCATCTGACTCAGATCTGTCAAACACTGAATCACCTAGCTCGTTTGCGTTTTGTACAACATCAATGTCCTTACATTTTGTGAGTGACTGAGTGTTTTGTTCTGTCATAACAGCATAGTTCTCTTTAACAGCAATAGCGTTTGGACAGGGTTTGAAATAAGACGTGCGTCCACTGTCAAATGTGTGAGTCTTGTAAACACTCACCTCTGATGTCCTGTGAACCTTTCCTGAACAAACCTCCCCCACAATAACCCAACCTAGGTCCAGTCTTTGGGCATAAGGAGCGTTGTTTGGGCCATTGATCTGCTCGCGGACCTTATGCACCCTAAGGATGTCCCTGCCCAGGAGTAAGAGGATTGGAGCGTGATGGTCAATGGGTTGGATTTTGTTTGCAATAGCACGGAGATGGGGATGATGCTGAGCGACCTCAGGTGAAGGTATTTCGGTCCTGTCATCCGGCACTGAATCACATTCAATCAAAGGAGGCAGCTGGACATCTGTTTTGCCATCCATGGATTGTATGAAGAAGTGTGCAGCTGTCCTTCCGCAAGTTTCAGCCTTCCCAGAGCAGGTTTTCAATGTATATGGTACAGGTGTGGCTTTAATATCAAACAAGCTGAAGAACTCTGTCTTGGCCAGGGACCTATTACTTTGTTCGTCGATCACTGCATACATGTTTACTGCTCTGTCTTTCTGGCCTTCTGGATAAACTTTCACCAAACAAATCTTGGAGCAAGAACGTGGACTATTGCTCTGACCACACACCTCTGTGCACTTGGAGATGACTGAGGGAGTGTTTCCAATTAGCTCTTCTCCCTTGTTTGGTTCGTCATTTTCTGATGTGGCACCTTTTAAATCCTGAATAGGACCCGGGTGAAGTGCAGAAATGTGCTTGGGACTGTTGCACTCGCTACACTTAACGGTCACTTTACAATCCTTTGCTATGTGCTGAACTGAACCACAGCATCTATAGCAAATGCGATGCTCTCTGAGAAAGGCTTGACGTTCTTCAATTGGTTTATCTCTGAACATCTTACATTTTTTAAGCGGATGAGGCTTCTTGTGAATCGGGCACTGCCGATCTGGCTCCTCTATTTTCTTTGGTTCAAAGCTGTTCTTTGTCTCAAGACCACTTTTCTCTGTAGCTTCTGTTTTGTGTGCAGACACAGTGACTCTGCGCGTGTATGGAGTGGGTTTCTCTGAGCGTGTGGAAGCTTGACTATTACAGTTGTTTGTAGCAAAGCTTGGATCATTTCTCATTTTAGCTTGCTGTTGAATGAACTGCACAAAAACTGTAAAAGGAGGAAAAGACACCTTATGAGTCTCCTTGTACTGTGTTCCCACAGTTGTCCATCTTTCCTGAAGGTTGAAGGGAAGTTTTTCAACTACTTGTCTTACCCCTCTCGCTGTGTCTAGGTATGCGAGTCCTGGTAGTGCACTGTCTGCTTTAGCACACTGTAACTCCAACAGGAGATCACCAAGTTCTCTAAGCCTAGCATTGTCTTTGTTTGTTAGTTTAGGAAAATCCTCTATTTTCTTCAGGAGTGCGTCTTCAATGACCTCTGAGGAACCGTAACACTCCTCAAGGCGCTGCCAGACCATGTTCACACCTGCAGAGGGATTGGAGGTATGTACAGCACGAATCCTTTTAGCCTGCTCAGATGATTTCGGCCCTAACCATTTTATGAGCAGGTCTATTTCTTCTCTAGCTGACAGATTCAGGTCTTTAGTTGCACTAACAAATGACGCCTTCCATGCCCAATAGTTTTCAGGCTTATCGTCAAAATGCAGTAAACCAGTACTGACTAGTTCTTTGCGTATTAGGTATTTTGCAAATTCTTGTGCTCCGTTAAACTCAGCCGAGTTGTTGGTTGGAGACTGAAATGTGCGAGCTAGAGGGTTTAGCACTTGAGTATCGGCAGGACCCTTAGTTGGCTTTTGTTCTTGTTTTATGCCTGCAGTTAATAAATCAGATGCATACTGTGTAGCATTTGCTGGCTGACCAACTGACTGGTTGGTGTCTTTTACTTCTCCTACACTGTCTCTTATTTCAGGGAATTGTTGTGACCTGTTTGAGGCTTGTGAAAAGGCTAGCTTGCATTGTTGAGCAACATATTCACTAATGAGCCCTGACTTATCAAGAGGATCAGCTTCAAATGGGGGCTCTATGCTTTTCTCCCCGCTCTGACTCATTAGTTCTTCATAGGCTGCAGCTTCTGCTTCAGCTGCTGCCACTGCTTTTTGACATTTTAAAACATGAAGACTTGCATCTAGGTTGGCCTTTTGTTTCATCATATTAGCCTCCAATTCAGCTTTTTGATTCATCATACTTGCTTCCCTTTCAGCGAAGGCTAGTTGAGCTTTGGCCGCTTGTGCCCTGGCGTAGGCCTTTGTAGCTGAAGATCCCGATGACGATGCGTAGGACCGCCTGCTGGTAGTCCTGGACCTGGTGTCGGATGGTGGTGGTTGGCATGTGTCCAGCGACGGGTCTGTGGCATCCAGATGCTCCACGTCCACATCTGGTTGTTGCTGTGGGTCTGCTTCCTTGTGCAGCTCATAGTCTTTCAAATAGATCCTTCCTGAACGTGTACTCATGGCTGCTGAACGCTGATCTGTGTTGCTTGAATCCGCTGAGAAGACATTTTCTTGCTTCAAATGTCTCTGCTCGTCTTTTTACTGTGCTGTCCTCGCGACACGTGTCTCTATGTTGCTAGACAGCCAGCGAACCAATAATGAAGGCTTCGTACACAAGGCTTGCTTTTCTTGCTTTATGAAGCTTCATGTAAAAATGTACACACGCAGGTGTATAAACATGTGGTAAAAAGACGATCGCTTTCCCAAGACACAAGCGCATTAGAGCAACTTTAAAATGAGAAGTTTCCTGCTTCGGTTTCAGCCGTTTTTTTTTGCAACAAAGATTGTCTATACAGAGGAGCACTCACTCTGCAGCAGAAACACAAACGTGATCCTGTATGGTGAAGATGTCTCACTCTGTACACTTTTACCATAGCTACTTAACACATAACACAAATTCTGGTACACTTATGCACTAACAAAAAACATACTTAAAACTTTTAACTAAATCAATAAAGCTTGTAAATTTATCAATGTATTTGATCCAAAGACATGACAATTATTATAATGAAGAAATAATCTGCTCAATGCAAATTTCCATTCTGTTTTTAATGTTTGGATTTTGAAGTTTTCATTGATTTGAACTGAACTGTAAAAAAAAAGAAATAAAAAAGAACTGCTTGAGAACTGCAGTCACAACATGATCTAAGAGTCTTGAAGTAAGTTAAAGGGATAGTTTAATGCGCTCAATATTCACTCACACACACTGTCGTGACAACAGATGGGGGAGTGTTAATGTTAAGCTGATGCATTTCTTTCATTTTTAGCATCATATCAAATTTCTCAAAACTGGATCAAGCCCTTTTTTCCATTTACTTGAGGCAATTTTGAATGGAAAACTCCTCACCTCATTCCCGCATCCCCCCCCCCCCCCCCCCCCCCCCCCCCCCCCCCCACCTCTTACGGTCCACAGACCTGAATTTTCCTGCACTGAACAAGTGGGTTTGATGTGTTTTACACCCTTGTTGTTGATAGCAGCAGCTGTGGGTTTTCTACATTTGTAAATGAAAAATGTCCAAGTCCTCTTTGAAGTCAAACACAGAAATTATTCAAAACAGTAGGAGGCAGACAGTTGAGTAGCTTTTCTCCGCATGAGTGGTGCACCAAAATGCACATCTGGTTGATATCCCTGACAGATCATTCTTCTTTTGAAATTCAGTGTCCAAAACAGATTTGATTTATGAGAAAGCAATGCAATATGACACAATCATCGGCATAAAGAGTAAGGAAAAAAAAAATCACAAAAAAATCTGGTAGTGGTGCATTTCTCTAACCAATACACAGGTGTGTTTGACTTGTTTCCTGAGAACTTGTTTTTTGAAAAAAATGCAGAAATACTTGAGGTTTTGATGACAGTTCATATCAAAAGATGGGGATTTTATTTTGTTCTGTTTTATTGGCTGTTTCCATCACACTTCTATATTTACTAGGGATGTGCGATACCACTTTTTTTCAGACCGATACCAAGTACGAGTACTTCATCTTCAGTACTCACCGATACCGATACTTGCATACCGATACTTTATACACATAAAATTTAAAATAATGCAATGAGATTATTTTTGAAAATGAATTTTATTTCCAATAAAAAGGCAGCCCAGCCACTATGTTTAAGTCCAAAATAATAGTCTGAAAAATAAAACAAACAACTGAGTTTGCACTTATTTAAATGAAATTAAGTGCAAGATAAAACAATTTCTCTGAGTTTTACACTTTACATAAACTAAGGTTTTTAAATGTACTAATTTGAATGATTTTTTTATGAACTAAGGTCAAAGATAGAAAAACCCCTGAGATTAAAGAGTTGCTCGTGTTATTTGTGCTGCTTTCGGATCTCTGCTCTTCAGTTTCTCGGTCTTCTGCAGAGTTTGCCGTCGAGTTGCTGCCGGAGTTTTCTTTTTTCCAGCACAACAGCGTCAGACTCTCGTCCACAAGCTTCGCCCTGAGGTGTTTAAACAAATTACTAGTGGTAAATGAACAACATCGCGCACCTCCTTTAGCAATTTTAGCATTGCAGAGTTAGCATTCTGCAAAGCTCGGCTCGTTTTCACTTATATAACAGAATTTCCACACCGGCGGTTCTGGTGAGACGAGCAGCCGTTCTGGATTCATTCCTGTTGTCTCTGCTCTGGATGAGACTCATGGAGAAGTCAGCCCGCTGCAGTGTAGCCCTGCGCCTGTCAGCAACTCCCAGAGGGGAGCTTCTTCCTCTTTCATGTTTGTCGGCAGCTTGCATCCCATTCGGTTGCACTACCGCCAACTGCTGGTGAGGAGGGCTTACTACGCGTGGGGTTTTCTTGCCGTGAGTATCGGCGGCTGGTATCGGTAGCCTTCACGAGTACCCGATACCTTGAAATAAGGCCAGTATCGGCCCGATACCGATACCTGGTATCGGTACTCGCACATCCCTAATATTTACCCCACTTTAATATCAAATCCAATATACAGTTTGAGACCTTTTCATTTCCCATCTGCCTTTATCCCCAGAACATGTACTCAGCTCCCTCTGCCTTTAACACCCTTCAAAAATCACTAGCATTACATGAATTTGTCCCCATTAATTTTTCTGTAGAGGTTTTATGATTGAACCTTCATCTTTGGTTTAGTCGTCTTTAATTGTGTAATGTGATCTTTCTTTCCCCCCCTCAGGATCCACTTCTTCCTCCTGTGCTCCATTCAGACCTCTCCTTCTCTTTAGACTGCCACATCGCTCACTGGACTACATAATCCATCCAGACATCTCTGTAGCTTTCTCTTTTTGTTGGTTATTTGTGATTCTTCCCCGTGTAACTAGGTGTTTTCACATTTCTTCTCTTCAGGCAAGTAAGATTTTACAATATATCTTTTGATACATTTTGAGTGGATTGTGTGTCAGTCTGTCACCCTTACCTAAAGGTCACATAAAGAAAGTTAAATTAAGTTGGGACAAGTTTCTTGACATGCTGATCATTTTCCCTTAATGATTTTTATGTGCAGTCCCACTCTGAGCTGTTTTTATTAAAGATTGGTTCAGGGTGTATTTATTCTGGTGATTGTGTTAAATTTATGTTCATTTCTCAATACTATTGTCTACTTTGTGTTCAAATTCATAAAAATACCTGTAAAGAGACACTGCAGAAATACTGTCAAAGTGTGTGTACTGTCTCTGGGATTAATTTATACTCGATATGCCTCCTCGACAGAACCCTTTCTCTACTGTGATACCAATGTAGTGTACTATGGTTGTGACCATTTGGACATTTATTTACTTCTATTGTTTTACTGCAACAATGGGGAGGATTTGAACTTATTCTCAACTTCTCTTAATGACAGTAAAGGATATCAGCAGCCAGTACGCCGTCTCATTTCTCTATCATAACAATTGCAAAGTCTTCACTTCAGTGGATTCATCACTCAGACATTGCAGCTTCAGCCTCTGGTTATACAACATTTCAAGTTTAAACACATCATTTTAGCCCTTTCGTTTCAGAAAAGTATTGTGCTTACACCACAACATTTTGAAAATGACTGTTTTCATGGAAAGGTCTGGCATGCCAGTCCACCAGTTGGCTTTTTGTAATGAAACCACACATTATGCACACAGAGAATATTGTTGTGACAATCTGACAGCAAAACACGCTGAAAGTTAAAATTTTTTGCAAACTTATCATAGTATAGCTTTTGTGATAGTTATTTGTTGCAGTCCAACTTATCGCAATTACATTGTTTCCTCGTGCTGAAACATCACCTGTCTGGAGAGGAATTCTGCTCATGTTTCAGCACAATGTTGTCCTGACTGCAAAATATGTCGCCACACATGCATGCAAAACAATCGAAAGCCTGTGCAGATGTTGCAGTTCTATTGTTACATTTACTATTATTTTAAGATCAGATTTCATTTTATTCTTTTAAGACGGATATAGATCAGGTTGCGATAGAAAAGCTAATTTTCATCAGACACACATTCACACACACGCCAACACAAATAAATATGTATTTGGTCACACAGCAGGTGACTTCCAGATTTTATATAACATAAATTTACAATTATTTTCATAAATACAGAAAATAGCGTGATTTAAGTGAAGCCCTGCTTCTATCAGACAAATGATGTTCCTGCAGGAAACATGGTCTTACACCTTGACAGGTGAGTATAGAGGTCACATAATTATTCCAAAGACCTGAATGATGGCTGAATACAGGACAGGGTCATGGCAGTCACGAGAATAAAAGTCATTCAACAAATAATGCATGTTTGGACAAGCCTGGCCAATAATGACAATGTACTATTTATCTGGAAAGTTAAGACACATGCTTTTTTTTTTGTGTGCAAAAGTCAGGATTTCAATGCTTGCAAAGTAAGCTGACTGAGGTTAAGGCTGCCACTGTGAATAGAACCTGAACCTATAATAAGACTGCGGTTACTGTTCCAGTTGGTTGACAGAAAAACAGAGAATGATCGGACAGACAGAATTCACACACATTGAACTATCAAGACAAATCTAGAATTTGAATATAGAACTACAATTCCAACAACATTACACCTCAGTTAATCATCTTCACATGAACAGTGCAGATCACAGTTTGAGAGAATTGGGGGTCTACGGCCGGTGGTGGTCCAGATAACAAAGGTTGGGGATCACCGTCTTACATTGGAGCAAGGAAAAAAGATTGGACAGTGAAATGGTAAAATGGTCAGCTGTGTGATTAAGACTGAGCTATTCTTCCATCTAATATGTGGATTCAGAAAATACTTCTATACCGGACAAAAGGATACTCATTACCAAACACTTACCTGAGCTGCAGTGGCAGCGCCAGGCTATTTTTTTTTGCAGGTGCTACGAGGTGCTAACCCAACCGCTGATGGTGCTTTTAAATTCACGATGAAATGACATTAAATGCCATATCAACAAGCATGACGCACAAAAATAGTCTACAAACATATTTAGCACCCATTCAGCATGATTTAAAAGGTTCTAAATTAAAATGCTAAATTCATCTAATCTTACCTTAAAGGTATAGTGGACGATGTTCTTAGCCTATGAATTCCGGGATGCAAATCTCAACTATTGGTCCTCCAACATGTCAATCACGCTGGAGAAATGCTTGTGTAACGCCATCCAGTGTGCTCATTCCAGTTATCTGCGCATGCGCATTCCGAGTGTTTATGTAGCCCGTGAGCTTCGGTTTCAGCCAGTACTTACCGATGGCGAGTCTGACATAATGAAACTGTAACTGTTTCGGAAAATAAGCTTTATGAGCAAGGTCGATTGCAGAAACTGTAAACAGAGCTGTGCACGCCCGGGGAAGATGAGCTCGTGCTCGCACACTTCCGACATTGATAGGCGTTTCCTCGGGAGGAGCAGTAGAGCAGGTAGGATGGTCTGGTGCATGCGCGTTTTTCAAAAACCGAGTAACAGACGTTTGGCTTCGACTTTTGAGAAAATCGCCCACTATACCTTTAATACAACACTGAAGAAATAAGCAACACCATGCAGCAACGCCACCAAAGTGCTGCATTTATACGCATGCACACTACAGCTGTGGTTACAAAATCCACCAAATTCTAAATAACACTCAGCTTAGAAATCAACAGACCTTCTTATATCACATCCAGAATACATAGCCCATATATAGACAAGAACTCAAAATAAATGCAATATTCTCATGATACTTTTAATCAACACTACCGCCACAAAAACTCATTCTTACCTGTTGATGTCTTCATAACAAAACAATGATCCTGTTGTGGTGGTTTAGGGCAAAGGCATCTATGATCTTTTCATGGTCCAAGGCTCGGGTTCTGTCCGAGTTTATTGCCAACAGTGCCAGCTTGCTGCCCTTCCTCATGTCTTTGGTCCTGTTCTGGTCCTGGCATCTCTAGATTTTCATCAACAGAGCAAGCCTGACTTGTTTCCCCACCGTCAGAATTTCTTTTGTCCATCCGTGGACATTTTTGAAAAACAAAGTAATCCATCTCCGCACCGTTCACCTCGCAAGCTACCAAGCTGACAACACATCCCTCACTAGCCAAAAACGGAAGAGTTGGGTCAAAGGTTATGTGCGTCATCTCGAGCATATTTCGGCTTTTTTTTATTGATAGTTTTTATATTTTCTTATTCAAAATTACTTTGAATGTGTATTGCACATCTGCAAATAAAATTACATAAAAAATTAAAATTTTTATGTAATTGAAATCATTGGAATTTTTTTGGGGTGCTACTGGGGTGCTTTGAAAATCCCATGGGTAGCTGAAGCACCCCCAAGCCCCTCCCTGGCACCGCCTATGCTGAGCTGAAGCAACACACACACACACACACACACACACACACACACACACACACACGAGTGTCTGTTCTTTGATAGGGAACCCAAAACAGGCTTTGCACTGGAGAGGAAATGATTTGGTCCAGTTTTTTTTTTTTTTTTTCTTGTTCACTCATTTGTGCCTGTTGGAAAAAAAAAAAACCTCTCACTGCCCCTGGTTTGATCTGGTGATTTTAAGAAAGTGTTTTGAGAGGAATGTGGACATGAAAGAAAGCCGGAGATGTGCTCAATCGAAAACTCCGGCCAGCCGTAATCACTCAGGTGGAGAAAGAAGGTGAGAGACGGTGAGAAAGTAACAAAAGGAGCCCATCTATTTTTTTTTTCAAAATTGTCCTACTTTCAACTTCTGTCATTTTTATTCTCCTTCATTTTGAAGCAGTTTTCATCTCCTGTGCATGTTTTCATCTCCGCTGCTGCAAAAATGACATCAGGCGATTTATAGGCATGGCTGCTTCGTAAAAATGGAAGTTTGCATCCAATCAGTCTCTCCAGAAGTGAATCTGAAAATTGATCCCTGACACATGCAGCTTTATTAATAACTGTATCATTTATCAGTGCAACTCATCAGTGACTCAGCTCCTTACATGCACACTCTTTTTATGACGTCAGGAATATACCATGCATTGAAGTGACTCATCCACATCTTAATTAGTCCAGAGCAGTAATAATGGAGCCATAAACTAAGTTTACCGCTTATCCAATAAGAAAACTACAGTCTGATGATCACAGTCCAAAGACACTTTTAAAGAAAACAAACAGGAAAAGGCAGCAACACTAAATCTTGACTGAAAAAGGCAACCCTCTCAATAGAAGAAAAGTATACAGAAAGGTAAGAAGAGCAGAAGAAAGCAGAGGGTAATACCTGAAATAAATCAGGTGAATCAGTTCCACTGGTTGCTTCCTGAAGAGTAGTCTGGCTGTCTGGAGATGGGAGGTCACCCAGGACCCGAACCAGGTACCGTCGTAATTACAGAGCCTGACTTCAGTGTGGTTGGCGCTTTCTGGATCTTTTAGTTTTGAATGTACGGTGCACTTAAATATGTGCAACCGCAAACGGTGTTATCGTATCGATTTAAGACTGATCTTCATCATATTAGTGTGTGTAAATACACCCTGTCACATCTGATTAGGGAAACTAAAATGCACTTTGTTAAGCATAGGAAGACACAGTATTGTTAATTGACAACTATTAAATCAATTATTTGGTACGTTTGATGAATGATCCTGAGTTTTGTACTGTTTTATTGGAAGTTAGTGTATTATGCAGTCTGTAGTAACACATTTTTAAATCAACTGAAGATGTGATAACAGATGCTTTTCAGCTGTAATTTTAGATGCATATTGATGGAAAATGACTTTAAATAGACTTTAATTTTATGTAAACAGGACAAGAAAAATGCACTGAATGTGAATTATACATATGTTTAAGTGATTTAAAAGATGTAATCTGGAGAAAGGTACGAGTGATCCTGTTTTTCTTAGACTCTACCTTTATTTATATAATGGTCCTAGAGACATACAAACAATCCCATCACAGTAAAGCAGTGATCCCATTGGGGTCGGACTAAGCTGGCTGACCAGGAAGAACATGACAGGACAGTTCCACAACAATCTCTCATCAAACTGGCTTCAATTGATCCTCTGAGTTAAAATCACCCACATTCTGCTTTACAATACAATTAAAGATCTCTAGAGGGAGCATAATTCACATCAAGATGCCAGTTAATTTGCCATGTAGTATTTGATTGGATTTGAGATCATCAAGTGGTTTTCTGGGATGTCTGTTGAAGAACCCTGTTCATTGAGATTCTCCTTGTTATCATGGTTTCTCTTGTTTTAGGCTCCTTGACTTCCCTCCTCGTGTCTGTTGCTGTTTCCTGCCTTGATGCCTGAGGGTGTATTCGTCTTTACCTGCTGGTTTTGGGATTTTCATGTGTGTCTTGTTTGCCAGTTCATCTGTGTTTCAGCATCAGTTGTGTTGTTGTGATTTCTGCTCTTCAGGCTTCTCCCTGGTTGACTTTTTGGACTTCATGGATTCTTGTCTGGATGGTATAACTATATTGGCTGCTGCCCTTTTTCTAGTGCTTCTAAGAAAGCTCTAAGAAAGGCCTTGTTTGACTTCTTCCTCATTCGGTGATCTCTGACACCTTGTGCATTGTTAATTCGTCTTAATAAATAAACATCAATAGATAGGGGAACCGGAGTCCTTCAACATTGTTGCAGTTATTATTTAGGCTGACAAAAACAAACTCAAGTAACTGAATTAAACTGCCTTACTTCTCTAGCCTATGATATAAAAGTGATTAGTTTTAGGTGTCTGGAGAAACATTAAGTGTTTTTATTGCGTGGCTGGTTAAATGTGTGATTTACTGAGTCAATGATAAGCAAGGAAAAAAAATTAAAAAGGCAAAAACTGTTATCTAGAGAGATACAAGGACAAACTGAGCCAAGACTTCAAAGAGTGAGAAAAAGGCCCCATCCACACACACACAAATACACACACACACACACGCACACAAAGAATTGCTTGTTTCTGTCGAGGCAACACGCTGGACGACTGTGGGACTCCTGGGTGATTCAGTTTGACTGTGAATGTAAATAAGACCTACAATATCAAGACAGAACAAACATCAAGGGGCACAAAAGACAGGAGAGGGAACGCAAAAGAGAGATATGTCAAGCATAGCGAAGGAAAGTAATTTTCACTGAGGACAGTCACAAAAGGATGTACACACACACACCCACACACATACGACAGCGATTGGTGGGACCACCAGAGAGAGATGCAGGTTCAAATGTAAACACACAAACATTGATGCATGCATGTAGTGCAGATCTGTAGAGAAAACCTACATTCATGCACACCTGCAGTTTGTGCACATTCAGAGAGAAAGGTGTATGCTGGGATTTTTATTCTGAAATTACATAACACAAGTAAATGTCAAACATGGATGCAGAAGTGAAATTATGTAGCAATTTCAATTGAATTTGCTTGGCACCTACTTGTGATGTGTCGTATTGTTTTGTGTATTTTTGTGACCAAATAAACAACATATTAAAAAAAGAAAAAATATTTCAAACATCGGACCTTTAATTTCCTTATCATCTCTCAAATTAAGAAGGACCGGTAACATATCATTTTCTGGTGGACCCCTTAATGCTATAGCTACATTTTTGTAAATGAAAATTATGCATAACCTTTGTAACACTATATGTTGGAGGAAGGGTATCCTTCCAGATGTACAGTATATACATACATATATATATATATATATATATATATATATATATATATATATATATATATATATATATATATATATATGTGTGTGTGTGTGTGTGTGTGTGTGTGTGTGTGTGTGTTTGTGTGCGTGTATATATATATATACTATATATATATATATATACATATATATATACATATATATATATATATATATATATATATATATATATATATATATATATATATATATATATATATATATATATGTAGTATATATACATATATATACATATATATAACTGCAGCATAGCAGCTAGTCCTAACAAGTGCTAATGTTTATACTGCTGCAGTGGTGTACCTCAGCAGTGGGGTGACCACCCGCCCCGGGACACAAAGTGCTTCAGTCTCCCTCTACCAGGGAAGACTATTCCTAAATTCAATATTAAAAACTACAACATTTAAATTGATTTGGGTTGCACTAAAATATTAATTTTGATAGTATCTAGTTCCCTATTTTTCGCCTATCTGCAGCCTCTCTCTCTCTCTGAGCGAACTGCTTTAACGGCCCCGCTCCTCCTCGCTCGCCTCGCTCACGCCTCAAGTTTGCAGACAACACAATAGTGATGTACAAAAACAACAAAACAGTTAAAGAGGTGTCTGGTTCATTTGTGTGATGGGAGCAATCTGCCAATTGTGCCGTGCAATCATACATATCACCCATCTATATCATACATATGGCGTCCCGTCCCTTTGTAAATCACAGCCGGTTTGAAAAGCTGCACCAGTAGATTCTCCTCATGTCTCGCCCTGGACACGCCCACTTTCTCTCGTATATGGTCAATGCAAAGTAGCCCCCGAATATTCTGCCTGCTGATCAGTGGACTTTTATGAGCATGGCAGAGAAGACACCAAAATTTTAACAGAGAGTGAAACAGAAACATGGGCAGAAAAATGTGGTTTGTTATGATCAGAATTTGATTGGTAAAGATATATGCGTGACATTTCTATGTAATGTCACACATTACATAGCATGTAGTGTAATGCTGTCAATCGATTAATGTTTCAACTAATTAATTTCAACGCTGACCACAATTAATCACATCATTTGTGAACTTGAAATCAACACACAGAATGCATTAAAAATGTAATGTACAAAAATGGCTTCATCCGAATCTTTTCAGTGGAGCAGTTTCACATCAGAAAACACACAAGTGTGGAATCTGAACCATCCAACATTTTGAAGTTCAGACGCTCAAGGGAATGCCAGAGCAGGATGTTTTCAGCTTTTCAAACTTCAAATGAAGAATGTAATCCTCATAATTTACCTGTACTGCAGGAATGAAAAAAACAGAGAAGTCCCAATGAGAGAAAAATGAATTTTCTCTGTTTCTCTTCTTTGAGCCAATTGCTAACCCTAACCCTAACTCTGCGAATGATTGCAATTTTGAAAAATTAATCATTGACAGGTTGACAGGCCTCCATTAAACATACTTGATTATAGTGATTAAAACCGGCAGTACTAAATAGAATAAAAGTTTGAAATAATTCAGGTAGAAAACTAACATATAAGCACAGCACTGCAGCAGGGAAACACTTCCACTCGGGGAAACTTCTTTCACACAACACCAGAACATGTGTCCTGTCACCACAGCTCTGCACTGCAGTGCATCTAGGAGCGCATGGAGCATCTGAAGTGTCCGAATCCTGACCAACACTGAGCTGCAGACTCTCACTCTCATTATGTAAAGTCATGATCAGTATTGTGTGATGTCTTTCTGAAAATGCAGCTTGATTAAAAATGCTGTATAAAAAAAAAGAAAAGAAAAGAAAAACAGACATTCTGGTATCTTATCAAAACTGCATGAAACCTTGAAAGCCTGGTAAGTGATGAAATTAAATGTATGAGATGAATCTGGCTTCAAGTCTCCACTTCACCATGTGTGCAGTCGGGTTCTCCCGTGTCCAAAGTCTCCATGTGCCAGGGTTGCAGTTGGTGTAGTGTTGTGCTCATTCTCACGTCAAGTACATTTATTTAAATCCCGACATTGGCTTAGGAAGTGGAGTACATCATTTTCAGGCCCCTTTTTGAGTGTAAGCAATGTTAAAATGAGGCCTCTGCTGATTTCACTCGTCTGACCGTTGAGCAGAAAAATGCAATCTGCAGAGAACGCAAAAAATATGGTTGGACCAAAAGTTCCTCCTCCTCCGGAGTGTTCCCTTCATGCTTTGCGTATCTGTGGTCAGTTCTGTCAAACATATGGTCCGTGGGCTAAACCTGGGACACCAAACAGTCCAGTTTGGCCTGTGAGATGACTGTCCCTTATAGTAGATGCATTTTTGGTTGGAGTAGGACTGAAAGAGATATTTCACTGTATTTTTTTATTTTTTTTTTTTGGAACGATACAACCTTTTAAATTAGTATGAACTTTGAAATTGTACTTTTTTTGTTTATCATATGTTATGTTTTAGAGTTCTGTGGATGTTTGTGCATCATTGTGTTGCTATTTCACTGGTTTGAACCATTGAAGTTTCTCCCTGAACTAAAATGAGCGTGACACACCTGGCTTACACCTTACAAATGTACTTTTTTAATGCATGCCACCATATTTTGCTATTTTTCTGGAGAATTCCTATGTTTATTTTTGTGCCACTGGTAGTTAATAAAAATGCCTGTATTGCAGCTTTTTGGTGACTTTGACCCAGAATTTTATTTATGGTAAAACTTTGACAAGAAAAATGATCAAGTTAAAATTTTTTTAAATCATTTTGTGGGGAAAAAAAATTGATCCTTATCGCTAATGACTGATTAGTAGAACAACAGCTATCAGGCATTCTTACTAATTATAGCACAGTCATGTCAGATCACGAAACACAGTGAGGTCAAGACCTCCTAAGAAGACAGATGAGTGAGTTCGACACGAGCAGCAGGGGAGAGGAAGACCTGTTTTAACAGGAGGAAACCTCCAGCAGAAGCAGGCTCAGCAGTTCACGACTCCGACCTCCACCAGCTGGGGTTCGGGTGCAGCGGAGGGAAAAGAACAGCATGGCCAACGGCAAACGGTCGGCACAGAACAGGCTGCTGGGCTGTCAGGAAACGTCCTGGTGAAACCTCAAGGAGACGAAAACACAGGAAACAGACTGAAAGCAATCGAAAAGTTTAAGAGAATTTAATTCAGAAACTTGCAAGATGAGACGAGTCACGAAGTGCAACCTAATCTGAGGCTGTCCAGGAGTTGTCTGATTCTTCCTGAAAAACTTTTCAGCCTTATAGACTGAAGTGAGCAAAGATTGATTTTCAAATCAGTGCAGACAGTGATAAGATAAGAGTCGGTTTCTCTTCCCTCCCAGAGAAGATCGGACCCAGAGACTAAACAATCTCCTCTGCAGCAGCTTTTAACATATTCTCAGAAACAAGAAGTCTCTCAGCAGAGAGAGGAATGGGTTAAAGGGCAGCTCCGGTTTTTTGACACCTGGACCTTATTTATAGGTGTGTGCATGCTCATATACTCACTCAGACAAACATCGTGCAGCTCGGAGTCCTTCAGAAGTTATTTAGATCCAAACGATGTAGCCGCACTAGCGGGGGTGCCACAGCAATGGAGCGTTAGCGCTGGACATAATCTCTGCAAAGTCGCTCATTTCGGCTGTATTTCTTCATCCATCGCCAGTGTTATCATAAAGTCAGCTCGTCTACCGTCTTCAGGTGGGTCAGCTGAAGAGCTGACAGTTTTCGCTAACTTAGCCACAATTAGCTCGGATGGGAACGTTGCGGCGCTCCTCTCCCCAGCAGAGAAGCACTTTGAGTCGGCCTCGGCTGTCACGGTGCCCCGGCGTCTGACTTCCAGGGGCCGAGTTGGAAAACGGCCCTCAGCTGCTCCACGGAGGCTCCGGACACCCGCGAAGACGCACGGCTCACACGTGGCCGCTGGGCCGCTGGACGTCTCTCCTCGCCGGGAGGATGCGTATCTCCGCTCCCCGGCAGATGCGCGCTCCACGCCGGCCGCGGGACGACCCGCCGCGCCGCGGCCGGAGCTCTCTCCTCGCCGGAAGGAAGCATATCTCCGCTTCCCGGCGGATGCGCGCTCCACGCCGGCCGCAGGACGCGCGACGGCCGGAGCACTCTCCTCGCCGGGAGAATCCAGATCTCCGCCGCCCGGCGGATGCGCGCTCCGAGCCAGGCCGCGGGACACCGCCGGAGGCCCCCCTTCCGACCAAAAGGCAACCCAGCGCCGATGGAGGAAAAATACAGCCGAAATGAGCGACTTTGCAGAGATTATGTCCAGCGCTAACGCTCCATTGCTGTGGCACCCCCGCTAGTGCGGCTACATCGTTTGGATCTAAATAACTTCTGAAGGACTCCGAGCTGCACGATGTTTGTCTGAGTGAGTATATGAGCATGCACACACCTATAAATAAGGTCCAGGTGTCAAAAAACCAGAGTTGCCCTTTAAGTTGAGGATGCATCCTGGACGGGTCTCCAGTCCATCGCAGGACAAAGAAATGCACGACACCTCTTCACATGGGACTGTATTTTTTGGATACCAGAACACCTGGAGAAAACCCATACACACACAAGAAGAACATGGAAACTCCACACAGAAAGCCCTGGCCAGCATTTGATCTCACAACTTTCTTTCTGAGGTGAGAGCACCAACAGTGTAAAACATTAACTGGTGTGTCTTTCAATAAAATAATTGTAATCATTCAGACTTTCTCTGTTGGTCTGAAACTCAAAAGCAGAAGTCCATAAATGTCCACAATACCTCATCCACATTTCAGCTTTTCAATTCAGCTTTATTTATATAGCACCACATAGTCATTTCTAGACACTTTTACAGAGACTACTTGGAGTTAAGCGTGAATGAAATGATGTGCTTTCAGTTCAGTTCTGATTATAAAACATACAACTGTAATTTCCCTGTATTCACCTCAATATCAGTCATAAAAATGAAGAATTAAACAGAAAAAAAATCATTTTCGGGATCAGTGTTGCCTATTGTTTGGGTAGAATTGTGATATCCAAACATTACTGGGAGTCACAAAGTCCTCTTGATTTGAAGGGATAAAGTGATGTTTAGTCATAATTTAATATACAATTTAAAAGTTTTAATAAATTGCATGAATTCATGGTTTTAACATGCACATCTTGCCTGCAGTAAACAGAGAGAAAATTGGCAAAGCATTGGGCTAAAAATAGAGGTGAATCTGTCAAAAAGAAAAAGAGGCGAGTACTGAGAGGGTTACAGAAAATTCCATATCCGCAATGGACAAAATCAGAGCTGAATGCGTTGTTTGTGGTGAAAAAACAAACAAATGAAAGTTTGAAATGGTGCAAGCCGAAATGACCGCAGGCCGCCAGACAACCCAAGGTGGTGCATAAACCCTCCCCAACTCCTCAAAAATAAAAAGACTGTCATCATGAAGAGCAGTCATAAATCAAGGCAGACTTTGCAGGACTCTCCACAGGAGCGATGGGATGGAGCTGAACATGCCTGCACCTCTGCGTTGGTCACTATCCAGCCAGTTTGCTGGTTTTGAAGAAACAGCAGTGCACACGGTGTCATGCACATGTGCATTTGGTTAAATAGAAATAATAAGGGTGTGTGGCTCACCCTGTGCTGGTTTCATGTATTTGTAACTCGGGGGGCGAGGCTGGTGGAGGTAATTGAGATGCGTTCTGTGCAGCACACACTTGGATGTGGGGGACTTGAGTCATACGGGCCTATTTTATTTTGGATCCAATGCCATATTGATTATGCACAAGTGTGTAAGCCAGGAGTAATGAGGCCATTAGTTACTACACCACTGACACAGAATGCAATTTAGCTGTCTGTGTGTGAAGTGTGTGTAAATAGCATTATCTACTGTATCTCTATCCGCGGAAATGTGCAGACCAACAGTGAATAATGCCGCCGTGTATTAACATCATGATCTGTGCACAGGCCAAGAAGCACCACTGTGTGTGTGTGTGTGTGTGTGTGTGTGTGTGTGTGTGTGTGTGTCCCACAGTAGCAGGATACCATCTATTAGCCTGCAAACTCACTAAGAGCTCCAGATCACCAAACAGCTCAGGAAGGTCACACAGCGATTAATGGGCCATGAATTACACCAGGCTGCAAGTTTGTCTCTCAGTATTTGTGTGTGTGTGTGTGTGTGTGTGTGTGTGTGTATAACATATTGTTATAGAGAAAGTGTTGGGCTCATACACAAGTGCACGGCAGTGCATGAGTTTGAGTCACTCAATTATGTGAGCATTGAAAAGAACTGCTGTCACTCAAACAGACACACACTTCTCTCTGCATTATGTTACATAAACTAACTTCACCACTTCTATTCTCGTGCAACTTCAGTTCATGTTGGCTCGCCAAAACAAATGGTAAATGGTGAATGGACTACACTTATATAGCGCTTTATCATCTGCATTAGCAGAGACCAAAGCACTTTACACTGCAGGATCACATTCACCCATTCACACACACACTCACACGCCGGTGGAGGCTCGCCAAAACAAGAAGTGTCAGTCATGACATGATATGGATTTTTTTTTTTTTTTTACTGATTGCACTGATAATGTAATTGGTTTTTAATCAAGAAAAGCTTTTCATTTACATCTAAATATGCTTGATCATGCCAGAAATAATCTCTCTTCCACAATCAATGACACAAAAAATAACCAAATAAAGTCACTGTAAGAAGATGATGATAACAATAACGCCTCTTCAAGACACAATGAAAGTAATAGCTGTTCTGAGTAAAAAAACATCTCTATTTCTCAAAGAAATAGTCTAAATGATGATGCAGTAACATCAAGAAATACAGATCCAACAAAAAAAAAAAACACCGACATGACAATCAGTAAATATGTTTCCTGTTTTCTGTGTGCTGATTAGACACGTCTTTTTTATCAGATGTTCTCTTATCTCTCTTTAATACAGAAGCACACACACAGCTTCTTAGTGTATTTTGTGCAAAGCACCGGTCAAAAAAAAAAGAGGAACATCGGTTAAAATATGACAATTTAATAATTTCAGGAAAGCCACACAAGTCAAGGAAGACCTTAGAAAAAAGCCAGAAGCAGCACCAGGTGCTGTCAACAACAAGCATCGGGACTTTCAGTCTGTCTTATGACTGTTTTCCAAATACACATCATTAACAATCCAAGCATATAATCTGGCAATTAAAATGCAACAACGGCCGTGCGCTGGGCTTCAGAAGCAGCCTGACCACCACCAGTGCCATGACACCTTTAAACACCCTCAGACGAGTTGAGGTGCTGCCTGCTAACAACCCATGCATATCTAATCTGGTTCAACAATTCTTGTAACTGTATTCCTGTTAAATGGAATTTTTCATGTTTATGGAGCAGATATTTAATCGGTATTTAGCAATGATATCCTAAAATAAAATGGGAACCTGCAGAGGAGAGGAAAACAGAGGTGACATATCAGACAATTAAAGTTCTGAAAGAAACTCAAATTCACACAGCTCTGAACAGGGCTTCATTTACATAGGTGTCCAGTCTCGATGTCCGATTTTAATAAGGAACTCTATGAGAGCAAGCCGTTTCTCTCCACTGTTTTCCTGCAGAAACTAAGAAACAGAATTGAAATTAAGCAGATGACGAATTGTTTCAAACAGCCTTTCCCAAACTGCACCACAAGATACAACAGCTCGTTTGGGAGATTTTGTGTGTAAAACTCATAGCAATGAACAGTTTATCCAAATATCCGTGTACCTTCCAAGAAAAAGAAGAGATCCGAGTGACACAGTATCAAAATGAAGATAAAGATTTGCTCATCCGTGCATCTCATTTTGAACCCTGTCGCTCTTTGACCTGCCGTTGTTGGATCACTGGTCTATTTGTTGGCCATGCATTTTGGTCTTCTGTCTGTCTTGTCATTGTTTTTATTTTTAAGCTAAAGTGTCGGAGTGAGGATCACTTTTTGAATCGCCCCCTATCAATAAATGTCTAATAAATAAGAAAATAAATCCATTTGACAGTTTTGGACGAGCTCCCAGATCAGTTATTTCAACTTTAATTCCCTCTTTGAGCAGTGAATGTCCCTCGGTGAGGAGCGGTGGCAGATATAGCTGTTTTGACCTCACAGTGTCTTTCATAAACACACACACGACAGGGCCATTGAACTCACACACACTCAAAGCTGTGAATTACTCAGCTCAAAATCTTCTGCTACCCACACAGCTGGTAAAATCTGAAACTCGCACACTCACTGTGCACGATTTCTTTCTGTAAGACTTTTGATTCATCCATCGGATATACTGTCTCACACACACACACACACGCGCAGGCTCTTGGCATGCATAGTGGCAGTCATTTTTCTTGTTAATGTAGCGTGACGAATTTGCAGGGCGGCGGCGTGCAAATGAAAGGTTGCACGTCTCACTCGCTTGGCAATATGTATTTGATAAGAGCTGTAAATCAACTAGTGTAGCAGAGCAGAGCCGGCAGGGACGGACAGGAAACACATGTTCATGGATACAAGCTTGCATTTATAGAGGGAAGCTGCATGAGTGTGAATGAGTGACAGAAGAAAGACGAAAGGACCTGTGAGAAGGTGTGGAGCACAGCCTGTCAAATATGAGGCCAGTGGGCCAAAATCGGCCCACAAGAGGCTTCAATCTGGCCCACCACCAACCAGTAAATTGTAAGAACTTCCAAGAAAACATTGACTTTTCAACAAATTTTTTAAGGGTAGCAGACACAATATGGCGATGGTACCTTGAAAAATACTTTGTTTCTGTCAAACTAGCCTCAAAGTCATGATATCAGGGTGAGCTTGTAAAAAAAGACAAATACTTTCACTGTATTTAACACCAGAAGGTTTCAGTAAAATATTTTTTTTTTTTTGTGAGCGTGTAGTGATTTTTCTTTGTTGTCCAAATTAATTCTTAAAAGTAACACATTAATAAATGACTAGCAATGAGAGGAAGCAGCAGGAAAGCAGCTGATTTAAATGCCAACCCATAGACAGCTCCTAAACAGGAAGCTAACATTTCTTTAAGGTTGTTCGTGTATCAGAGAAACTGTGGTTTACTGTAGTTAATGTTACTCATAGTGAAACATCTTCCATGTTGCTATCAGGAAGACTTAATAAAATGTCTGTAGACTTTTACTCTGCTTGTGGTGTGGCTGCAATATGGATCCGATGCAGCTGCAGTGCATTCGCATCCTCCGTGCTGTTACACACCGCTTGCCTTTTTTATCAATACATAGAAGATATTGAGGTATTTTGAACCAATAGGCCTGCAGTAGTACAGACAGATAAAGGGCATTGTGGGTATTGCAGTTGTCGTTCACAGTCAGCATTCAGCTGCAATCAGCTTCAACAGCTGATTCGCCTGTAAGTCCAGTGCACATATTAGTAAAAATTGAAATGGATACCTGAGTCTGTATCATTGTTTTTTTTAAGAATTGAAGACAGAACACTTAATGATCTGCAGAATAGTTTTTTGACAATAATGTGTGGGCTAACAATGTGGATCAAGGACCCCAGGCTGTCTCTTAGTTGTTAAAGGAATACTCCGAAGATTTTTGACCCACGCCCTATCCCTATCATTGACAAAGTTAGAGAAGCTCATAAAGACCTTTTTTGTGTCTCTACGTCCAGTGGCTTGTTCCCAGCAGTTAACATCGTAGTTAGCTTAGCTCAATTGCTGGAAGTCAATAGGAAACAGAGCCGGACTGACGACAGTGGACAAAATACTCCTTACAGTGGTCCAGGGGATGGCGTATTAGCACGTGAAGTAAATCCGAATGGTTATAAAACATTTTAAAAGACGTGTTTTCTTTTCAATCCGTTAAAATAATGTTTTGATACACACAGACCTGCGCATGCCCAGTGCTCCGTGGAAGGATATACCGGAGCACAGCAGTAGAAGCCATAGACTCAGCCGCTGTGCGCCGGTATATCCTTCCGCGGAGCACTATGCTTGTGCATATCTGTGAGTATCAAAACGTTATTTTAACGGATTGAAAAGATAACATGTCTTTTAAAATCTTTTATAACCATTCGGATTTACTTCACGTGCTAACACGCCACGGGGGTCAAAAATCTCTGGGGTATTCCTTTAAAGTAGCCATCTCTCTCCATTTCGTTGCGTTTTGGCTGTGGGAAGTGTAGAAAATAGACTCAATTGCAGCTCCTTGCAGCTGCAGTGTGTCATGCAGCAGGTAAACCACATCCAGTGTGCCTGGTTCATGCTTCCCATGTCCGTGTGTGTGCGTGTTCTGCATTGGTCCCTGTGACTTAAAAATCGGCATCAATTCCTGTCCACGCGGGTCCCTCCCCAGACCTCAACTTGCAGCCCAAATTTTGGTCACCCCGGAATACACATGCGCCAGAGCGCCACACATTGAAGCCATCAGGCTAGAGTCCCATCTACAAAGACATCCAGATGGTAAAAAAACTCGCGGGTGGAGTTGTAGAGTCTGTCGGGAGGGATGAGAAGGTTTGCTAACAGGAGTGAAAGTATCAAGTGATCGCTTGGGCACCGCCCTCACGATTCAGAAACAGAAAAAAGGCTAAATAATCTCTAATACTAAATAACTGACTGACTACTGACTGACAATGTGTGTGCTTCATTTTTTTTTAACAAAAATTCTGGAATAAAACAGCAGATAAATGGCCTGGAGTGCCGGAAAAGCTCCCAGAGGATGTGTGGATTAGTGCGCATGCATGGGACACGGACTGCGTTAGCCCAAAATGTAGCATGAGAGAAAGCGTGTGCACATCAGTGGTGCACGGATGCTCCAAAGCGGACACAGAAAGCATGATCGAGGCTTAAATACATCCGTTAATTACAAAGGCTGCTAATCCTTACGGCTACTGCTGCATGATGCACCGGATGCCCAGCGCGGGCAGAGCCGAGAGCCCAAGGCCCCAGGAGCCTAAGAGCCGAGCCCACCCACTCAGGCAGAGGGCCATGACCATATCCAGGAGAACCAGCCCCCACGGGCAGTGACCCCCCTCCCCGGCATTCCGCAAGATCCAGAGTATCACAACCCCTCAAGTTTCAGGGCAAGTTACATTTAAAAAGTAATTACTTTGTTGTAATATTTTAAAAGTAAATAATTACTGGAAAAAGTAACTACTGCATTACCTAACACTGTTTAAATATGTCAAAGAATTTGGATCAGCTATGAATCGAACTTTAAGGTGCATGTTCAATTATTTATAATAAAACCAAATATATGATTGGCAAATCGAATAGATACTTGAAAGAGTATATTACAAACAGGAAACACTACTGTTTCATCTAAATTTTTCAAATGAGACGAGACACTAATTAAGAGACACTAATCAAATTTCATTTGTAACTGTAAATAGCATTTCTACATTCATTGACATGCATATTAGACATATAAGACATATAAGACATATAAGACAGTAGATGTCTGTACTTCCATTTAAGAGCTGTCTTTGAATGACCAGGGCTCTCTATGGCTGTATCTCTACCATTTATTTTAATGCAGTTACTCTCATCAAACATTTATCTAGATAGACATTGTGAATGTTTCAATGGACTTAACACTGGGTAAACAAACACACACAATAAATGGATGATGTAAGTAACAACATTTAGCATATCAAGCCACATCTTCCGCTGTAGGGACCCAGGTTTCACTAAGCCAAGTTAGAATTGATTATTATTGTGCTTAAATAATATATACACAAGCATATCTGCATGCATTTGATACTGCTGGAACTGTCATGGTGAAAGGTGTGAGAAAGAGAAATTGTCTTTTCTTGCAGCTATATGAGGGTAGATCTGAAGTGTACTGATGGTGTGAACATTGTCAGGGCAATAAAAGCAGGGTAATATAGTCTGGGGGACTTCATTCTGGAGTGTGTGTGTGTATGTGTGTGTGTGTGTGTGTGTGTGTGTGTGTGTGTGTGTGTGTGTGTGTGTGTGTAAAAGCATAACAGAAAGTGTAGTAGGAGTATTTACCGTAATGGACAACACCACTATGGGTCTATTTGGACAAGGTGAAGGTAATACTGTCATTATTGTGCTTCCTCTGAAATAACTCTATATTATTATAACAACAGATGGTCCCATCATAGCATACATATTTGCCCATGGGAACACGCAGTGATGCCCTGCTGCACAAATGACAAACAAATATACACCAAAGAAATGCACATTGAACTTTGATTTAATCCACGATGAGTTAGTAGCGAGTTGTACCAAATCTGACTTGAAGCAGATTTGGTTTTTATGATGACAGGGTAGAAGAAGACAGGCATTCAGGTGCATCCGAACATGATGGGAGTAGTGGCAGAAAATGGGCTGGTATTAGGAGAAATGGCCCGACAGCCTGGATGTGACCCTTATTACTCACAAAGAGTAATAAAGGCTGGAGATGTGGACGGCAGTTCTTGTTTTTCACCCCTCGTGATTATCGTCAGTGGGGCGTAAAATGCATCTCGGCTCAGCCTCCCCTCGGCTCCATGTGTTTAACAGTCACTGACTGGCTCACCTCCCTCAGCCCTCAGCCCACGAGGCAAAATCTGCAAGTTGGTGAAAAAAAAAAAAAAACTCCCTCAAAAAACGGTAAATTAACTGACTCTTCCCTCCATCTCTTTATTATCATGGAAATGACGGATGTGGAAAAAGCTACTCCAAGCAAACAGTCCACAAAAGCTGCAGAGATATGCATGATTTAAGGAGATGGGTTTTTAAAACTCACTGCAGTCACAGGATGCGGTGGACGGTCCCGTATTTGGATCTGGTGTTTGTGATCATTCACAGCCATCTGTGAGACGTCTCAACTGATTAATAACAGAGTGCATAGTAGGCCTATGTGGATTTCACCCTATATAGCGCTTTCCTTCGATTGAGAGATGATCAACTGATCTACAGCTGCCTCACAGCTGGAGTGGTCAGAGAGATCACTACTGTGGAAGACCAAGCCTGAATTCTGCCTCATATAAAAACACTCAGCAGACAATTGATCAGATTGGCCTGTACAACTGATGCAAACAGCTAATCAGCCAATTACATCTCAGTAAGTCAATGTATTTAGACATGGTCAAAGTGTTTTTTTTTTTTTTTTTGAAGCTCTAAACCAGCATGAGAAAGGAGAAGGATGGTGATGAGCGTGACCTTTGAACATCGCCGGGTTGTTGCTGTCGGTCCTGTTCTGAGTATTTCACAAGCTGATGATCTGCTGGGATTTTTACACACAACAATCTACTGTGTTTACCAGGAACTGTCTGAAAAACAGAAAATATCGTCTCACCAAAATGCTTTATTGCAGCAGAACTGGGTCCTCATTACACCGATGTGTTTCAGTGAGGATTTGAAGGTTCTCCTGTCAGTGTTTAAAGGTTTCAATGGTCTTAGGCCTTCTTCTCTTTCAGTAGTGCTTTTATTATCCAATATTTCATGAGCGAATTATTTAATCACACTTTAACTTAATTTTCTTTATTTTGATTGAGCGTGCTGATGTTTCAGTGTCACTCGAATTCTCGAATTGTTTATATTTTATTTTTCAGGTGCTTTTGAGTTTTGATTTTTAGACGGGTCCTCTTATCACATGTTTTAGAATAACTCCATCCTTTAATCTTTACAGTTTTCCAGGATTCTGACAGGCCAGTGTGGCTTTATGCTTCTTGTTACACTGCCCCCTATAGGCTTGGCATGCCCATAACAGTTCTGAATGAGACTTTTCTGCAGCTTTGTGTAAATAAAAATATTTAGGATAAATGTGTAGGGGAGAAATATTTGTGTTCATAAGTACCCAACTACTGACTACTGTCGGTGTGCGGGTGTGTATGAAAGGTGCTTCATGACTAAAGATTGACTGATTGACTGATTGCCACGCCAGGTATCACTCCTGTCAGCTCAGAACAAAAAACTGAGGCAACAGTTCACACATTTTCTCTTCACATGTTCAGCTCCTTAATACCAATTGAGCATGACTATTACGCCACACCCCGTTAAGACCACAGTGATCATCTGATGGATACTTCCAGCAACATAACACGAGTTATTTCAATCCAAAAGGACACCTTCAGGATGTAATGAGAGGACATTTATATCATGGATGTTAAAAAAGAAAAAAGAAAAAGAAAAAAAAAAAACTGTAACTATGAGATGCTCGCACAACAATATGGATGAAGGTGTGATGAAGGATTTTTTTTCTGTTTTGGATCCACGCAGAAAAGTAAATATGGTTGTGATGGTAAAATGGCACAAACCTGCTATCAGCTGTTTGCCCAGTATATTATTGGTTTTATAGTGCTTCCCCATTAAAAAAAAAAAAAAAAATACAGAAATTGCTGCAAAATTTTAGGTTTTTCAACAATTTTCTTAAGAAATAATCTGTAAATTTGTATTTAGCTACTTATTTGAAATAAAAAATGTTGATTGATGTTATGTTCATCATTGGTGATTGTTTTTGAGCAATGAGCTGAATAAATCTAGAGGCCAGAACAAGACACCAGAATGGTGAGAATCACAAATGTTGAACGTGTTACATCAATACAACAAAAGAGCATGAATGTATTTTCTGAGGTGACATACATTGAAATTTTTCTTTTCAAATTTATATATTTTGTTTTGCTCAAAATTTACACACTTTCTGTTTGTCAACACATCACGGTGTAAGATGTGGATTGTGCCGATATGTGTGTACATTTCTCAAGTCATATTAAAGAGAGTGTAGCACAGAAACCTCGCTCGCTGAGCCTCACCGAGTTAGATTTTAATTCAGCCGCAAAACAAAATTCAGCCCCGAAGCCAAAAAGACGCTCTGACTCTGAAAGAGTGAAAGTGTGGAGAACAGGAGGATATTGAGAGTTGCGTGATCTTTTGAAAATCTCATGTATGTCAACAGGAAGTGAGTTTGAAATGCTGCCAATAAAAATAAAAAAACAGTTGAAGCAACACATCAAAAGCAGCTTGATGATTACAGCGATCCGACCAATTCACAGTGTAGTAAACAAACAATTCTACGCTCCACATCGCCTCCAGATAACATCATGCTTCAATAATGCATTTCAATTCTTTTCTCACTTGACCGACGTGCTCAGGTCAGCATACGGTGAAGCACACGTCCCAAAGCTGGCTTTGCTTTTGTGACCTGGCAACAAAAACCCGGCATTCACACAACCAAACAGTCCTGGTTCTGCTCACTAAAGGTTTCTTAAGCTGGACTTTCTTTTGCATGTTCTCCGTGAGCTGAGCCAATCCCAGCCAACAGTACATCACAGAGCCCAGACAGACTTGCAGGAAACTTTTAGGATTCACCAATTATCCTCAAATGTATGTTTTTGTAGTTTGGGAGGATACCATGGTACACATGAAAAACCACGCAATTGTAACAAATATTTTACCATGTGTTCCAGATTATGTTGCACTTATGTATGGACATGATTTGTTTTCTAACAGAAACAAGGTTTTCCTGAAGACTTTGAATATCATGGATCTTGTTAAACATCACATGAAATACTCATGTAATAGGACTAATCTATAAGCACACATTGGGAATGTGTTGCTAATGCATGACCTGAAACGAGTCAATGTGACCACAACAGTCGCATCTAAAGTGGCGCAGTCAAAACTGCACTTGACTTTAAGACTCCTTTAAGAAGTTTACTTTTGCTCTTCTGTACTCATCGTGTCAGTTTTCTGCTGCATGAGGCACGATTCTCTTGATGGTACTGTGTAATGTGAGTTCATGAAACTCGTATCTCAAAGAAACAAATGTACGTCCAACTCAAAACAATGGCAATGCAACATTTCATTTTCATTACATTTACCGGTAAGTCTTTTTTTTGGGTTTTTTTTTTTTTTTTTTTTTTGATCAACTGTTTTTTAAAGGGGTAAAAGCAGTTTATTGCGTTGGGACATAGTGTTGTGAGATATTACAACAAAGTATATATCTTGCGATTCTAATTTTGGAATTTACACAGATTTTTGCAGATGCACTGCCATAGTTAGCGTGGTAAATTAGCGAGATGGAAAGGAGGCCGTATGGGCCGACTATATGGAAGTGAAAGCTATGTCTGCTCACCAAGTATCCAACCTCCACCACCATACACCAGACTCAGACTGTTATCCAAACAGGCCAAAATCCACAGTCTTCCAGCTATAGGCAGCTACTGCATCAAAAATATGTAAATGAAGAATGTTCTCAAAGTGTAAATAGAAAAGAATGGCAGTATTTATGAACACAGAAAACCCAAACATGCATTATGCATGCCTCTATATGTGAACCAAAGAATATACGTACATTCAGATAAAAAAAAAGAGTGCGACTCTCCAGATAAAGTAAACAGCGGTATTAATGCAGCTTGTCTGGGTGAGTTTCCTGCTGAACTGTTATCATCCCAACTCACTTATTCTGTCCTGTTGAGCCCAATCCTGTTCTAAGCCATTTTCAGAAATGTGTTCTATTTATTGCCTTCTCCCACAGAGAACTCCAGAAAAACAAAAAAGAAAGACTGTTGATTTACCACTGATATAACGATTCACGTTCATTCATTGGTAGGTTTATCTGACTTTTTTTGTGGTTGTTGTTTGCAGTTTCAGTGTCCGTATTTGAATTGCTCCACATGTGGATCCCATTACCATTGCCAGTTCTGGTACATTTTAACAACGGGGGCCAAACAGAAGGCCGGCTGTTCTATTCTGTGGAAACAACAGATTTGTTAAATCAGCCGCTTCAAACCTTTTTTCTGTGACTCTAAATGTTTTTTTTTTTTCCTTTCTTGATGTTAGTAATAGCCTCAGTGCAACTCCTTCTTGGAAATGCTTAATATTTTAGAGTTAAAATCAAATAAAGAACACTTTCTTAAATCTCTCCTGCCTCTGAGGTAATAAGTCCAGCTGGTGCTCATATCTCTTCCACCATTACTTCGTCCACACTCAGATTTGAAAATAGTAATGGCTTGAGCTTGATAAAATAGCAAATCAGTGATGGACACCAAAATCTCAACTACTTCTCAATACTAGTCGATGAGTATAAACATTTTCCATCAATTTAGAGTCAAGTATTTTTAATATTTTTATCACATTATTACAATCAGCTTCTCTGCTGGATGTTAAATTCTACAAAAGTACTTCTAAAGGTAGCATTTACGATCTGAAACATTCAAATCTTCTCTCTGATTTTCATCTTATGGATCAATTCTGCCTTGCTTCAACACATGTCATATTCACAGCATCAAAATGCTCCTGAGAAAACAGGTGTCATGTTATTGGAGAGACCTAAAACATAAAGGAACAGTGTTGGACAACATTTCTTAGTTCTGATGCTGGTTAGTCAAGAGCTGGGAAGACATGGAAGTACAGAGAACCCTTTATCTCACATTTCTGCATTCTGCCTGTAAAAAAAAAAAAGATCTGATATGTTTTTTACTCTCACAAAAAAAAGCACTGATACACTTAAACATACTCAATAAGTCGTGTACAAATATCAAACATTCAGTTACATTTAAAAAAAACTGGGTGAATATTTGGTTGAAGGGCTCCAAAAACAGTCAATCACCAAAAAAACAAAGGACTTTTTCAGGGATGCTATAGAAACCATCTGGATGTCAATGGAACAGATGAACATGTTGATGAAGCTAAAATATAAAAACCCTGAGCGAGAAAGCATCTTGGCATTCCAAAGTGTCACATGTGACGACTGTGGACTGAAGGTTGGACTGCGGCTGGAATGTTTCCAAGACTTTTCAAGACCTCTGATGCTGCGACATGACCTCAAGAAAGAAACTGAAGGCAAAAAGCCAAAGAATGTGGCCGAGTTCATGTAGCTTGACAAGGAAGAACTATTGATCCATTGATTTTTGTTTTTGTTTTTTCAGGGTCTTAGTGGCAAAAGAAAGTGGATGAGGTATTACAACCAGGGCACAATTCTTTTTGCTGTGTTTATTGTAAAATAGTGAGGTGCTGGGTGAGTCTTACTATTATTTTTTATCCTTAAGATACAAGTTGTCACTATATTGTGGCACAAAACAATGGTCTGTCTGTCTCACAATCAAATGACAATATATAAAGGTAGAACTTTGACAGTGTGGAAATTTTTTAGACATAATGTATCAAGATCAACAAACACAAAAACCCCCCACTTATTTAGTGGGACCTGGTGGTCAGATGGCAACACCTAACACTTTAACCCACGTTAACCCAGAGTGAAGTGACAGTGTGATGACAGCAGAGTGTCTTCTGGACGTGACCAAGCCTGATAGGTGTTGACACGCCCTCAGAAAACACCCACTTGGACGTCATTTTAAGACATCGTAGCAACTGAGGTCTGCTACACCACCACCAGCGAAGTGGTACACAGACCGGCAGGGTGAAGAAAAGCCACTGAGTTACAGTCAAATCTTCATCTTCAGAATGCAGATGAGACATGCAGAAATCCCCACTTTCGGACACAACAAACATATCACATATACAAAAATCATGTTATGCACAGCCTAATTTTTGTTTTTAATATACAAATTTGTATATGTATCAGTAAAATTAAGCTGAATCCTCCCACACAGCAGAGAGAGCGGGTTTGGTTCTCTGGACTTGTTTTATTTACTGACTTCTCTTTTGTCAATTTTGAAATTTCACAGTAATTCCAACTTTTCCTATCAAGCGTTAATGCCAAAAGACTCATTGAATTGACATAACGTGTTTGCCAGCAGAGTGTCGAGTCTGACTGACGGCTTTAAGATTGAAATGTGTGGAAACCGTGACAAATTGTTCCATCTCAAGTCTAATTTTTTTCACACACTTCGAAAATCTCAACTACTGTCTGTTCAGGGATAAGTGCCACATTTTTGTAGTACCATGTCTAAAAGACTCGGACGTGACCGCATCAGGATATCAGCCTTCAAAAGAAACCAAAAATGTTAAATAACCCATCAAAGGAACTCTGATCTGTTGTTAAACATGTTTTCAGCATCATGGAAATCAAAGGGCAGGCACCTCAGATGTTTCTGGATGGACGAGAGCAGAAATATTTCACAGACCTCGTTCAGACTCATGGCGCAGCTTCAGCTTCAGCTGTGAGACGATGGTTTGTGCCCGTATCTCAGGATAACACATCATCCCCACCGGCCGTCCGCTTCTCATAACAGCGTTCTTCTAACAGCGTTCTTCTAACAGCTTTTTCACACTCCTTGTGAGACGGTGGGCAGCAAGCCATGGGGTAATAGAGGCACTTTACATCAAATGCAAGCCTTATCATGTATCTCCAATTTCATACTCATTCATTGTAATCTGCTGGGCTACAAAATATTATCTTAATGAAGTTTGGATGTAAACGTTGCCCACTGGGCCTGCTGGTGGCAGCCCATGAAGATGATATTGGAAAATGATCTCAGAGAATGAGTTATCTCCAGAGGTACTCTCATCGCTTTATTCATCCCAGCTGGCCGTCAACCAGTGTTTGCTTTATGATGAAAAAGGAGCAGAAAGAAAAAATGAGTTTTCACTATTGGAGAACTTTGAAGTTACTTTACTCGACTCAAGAAACCAATATCCGTGCATGGCATATGAAGAAACCCAGAATATAAACACAAGCTGAGCACATTGTTTTATTTTGTGACACTGATCCAAAAAGACTCATCGCATCTCATCTCATCTCAGAGGCAAAAGTTTCCAGCAGTCGCTCTTTCCGAGTTCCCATTTTGTGATTTGAGGAGTGAAATAAGTTTCAGTTGCCTTCTGATTGGTGACATGTGATACGTATCAATTCCTTTCCAATCAGACAGCAAGTCACACTGGTCCAGAAGCCTAACGTGTGAGTGAGTCTAATGTTGTGTAATAAGAGAAATTGGTTATTTTCTTTCATATATAGCTATTAAAACACACTTAAATTAGCAGTATTGTTTCAAAATCTTTATTTCCACTCATAACAATATCATATCAGTGAAGAAGTTTTTATCTGAAGCTATCAGCTTCTAACATGACGATCCCAACTTGGAGCATCTATACAGCAGCATACAAGGAAGCAAAACATGCCAGCCAGCAGACTGTAGCTACAGAATTACAATGTTTCAACTTTAAAACACGTTTATCTGAGCAAAATAACTTCAAGGAAAATGTACATAATTTTCCACAGGAATTTATCCAGAATCAGACAAACCTAGTCAGGTATACTCCACACAAAGAATTTGGCACTGGCCAGCACATCGCCACTTTGCATCAATCTGACACTTTTGCCTTTCAATAAAAGTCTCATCATAGATTAAGTTCGTCTATAAGATATTAAGACATTGAGTTCTTGGTTCTGACACACCATCTATGTCTCACTTTATCTTTTCATCCCATCAGCGACCGAAAGCCGCAATAATTCTTGGATCCCAGCTCCATCCTGAACGTTGGTTTGCGTTTCGTTCCATGAAAGACTCATCTCTTCCAGCTCTTTCACCACAGTCCTCCCTGCATTTTCTTGATTACAGAGTTTCTGTGGATAGTGTTGTTTCAGTTTTAGTAAAGTTTTAGTGGCACTTTATCACTCACTGCTCACACAGTGAGATTAACTGAGAAGAGTCCAAAACGAGCTTGAGGTGAAAGGTTTACCTCCTTCTGTCAAAACAAAGAGGAAAGCTTTTAGTGCAGAGAGAGAAATACTTCTGTTTCGATGGCTGATAAAACGCCTTCTTTTGGTGCTGAAATGGAGCGTGACTAACTGTTCTATAATGATAATGCCGTTAACCAGGTGTAATTACCTGGGTAAAAAATATATTAGGTGTGAAGCTGTTGTGGATTAAAGTTTGGATAAGGACGATTTAAGTGTGCTGATTGATCATTTGCATGTAAATGTGATTTTCTGCTCACTCCCCAGAAAAATTGAAAGGCTATTGATCATAAACCGCTAAGCAATCACAATGATAATGGCATTGATGTTGATTTTTAAAAAAAAAATCAATTCCCACCCCCAGTCAGTACAGACTAAAGACATTTGACCACGGTCTAAGACTCAGTTTCTCAGTTTGAAGTAATTTTTTATTTCTGCATTTCGGCCATCCAGAAGAGAAGTACTGAAATATCAAGAAGAAAGTGCTGAATGCCAGCCTCAGAGTTTAAAAACTGATCTACTCCTGCATCAGTGACAGAAAATAAAAGTTAATTGTGGAGTTAAGAAGCTAACTCATTTAATCTGGGTACAAATCAACGTTGTTGTCTGGCTGAAGAAGAAAGAAGAAACTGTGGAGAAACAAGACTCTCAAAACGTACGATGGGATCACAGACGACAGATTTTCAAGATGTGTCAGTCGAGTTGTGCGGCAGAAAACTGCGTCAAAGGTGGAAAACCCACAAGTTGTACTGACAGACAACCTAAGGAGTGGAAGTCTTGAACGAGGAGGGTTGAGAAATGAAAGACTCTCAAGAAGCACTGACAGAGTTGCAGAATAGCGAGAGGCCTGAGGCTCGAGCCTTACGTTAACACAATCCAAACAGGCAGAGGTCAAGTGAGATGACAGAATCAAGGTCTGGTTTATTACCTGCAAAGTGCATTTACTTGTTTAAGGGAGGTGAAAACCTACAAGATGCAAGCTTAGAAAATGCAACTCAAAAAAGATCGAAGAAAGGAGAGAACTGCCTTTCCATGATGATTAACACTCTTAGTTTCCATTTGCAGCTTCATGCATTTCTTTTAAAAATTGCATTTGGGTATTTCAACACTTTTCTAAAAAAAAAAATTATGAACATCAAGCACTCTAAACAAAGCATATTTCATAATGCATTTCCTTTCTCAAGAACACAATCATGCAGAAACAGGAGAACTTATCTCCATTCGTTTGCTTTAGCGTGACATTTCAGCCTGAATCTGTAAATACACATTTTTGTAATGACGGCTCTTCTGAATAAGCTTGACATTTTATGCAGTACGTGGCATTTCAGGACAGACTCAAGTTTCTGCTACTGTATGTTTCAGTACTTTTGCAGCACAATTCCTCTTTCGTTTTGAACCAATTCCAAAAGGATATCTGGGAAAGCATTTTCACATTGTTATTTACCTTTGCCTTCCTTGTGATGGAATGCTGGCGAGTGCTGGGTCTTCTGAATTTACATCAGGACCACTGAATGGGCTGAATTGTGGCACAGTGGTTAGTGCTGTTGCTTCACAGCAAATACTGGCCAGGTCTTCTGTGTGAATGTTCTTCCCATGGCTGTGAAGACCTCCTCTACAACACTTCAGTGTCTTCCCACAGTCCAAAAAATATGATAGGCTCGAGACCTAAATGGTATGCTTGGTTTGACTCCAGCACCTTGGTATAGAAGAGGATGGATGAACAGATTATTTCATAAGTGCTGAATATCAGTCTTCTAAATTAAATTTGCACTTTCACCTTCCACCTCTGTGTCACCCTTGATCTCACTGCCGTCTCATTGCCACTCGAATCATGTAATTATGCTCTACCCCAACATGGTGCCAGTGATCTACAATCATGTTCCCCTGACAGATCTTCACAAGCAACGTAATTGTTTGCACGTTGATTCATCTTGTACCTCTTCTTTCACACAAGTGGGGTGCAGTGGAAATCGAAGCAGACACTGCACAAACCTTAAACTGAAGGGCCAGCGGATCGCTCGTCGATCGCTGTGGTCTCTACCCTCCATCTGTTCGTCATAGCTGGCCCTCCCAGGAGTCTAATGCACGATGTGGTGGTGAGCCCATCAGGACAGGATCCATTGCAGTACTGACCAAAGATAAAAGGTTTCTATTCAAATTGCATTGATAATGTAATCCGGGACCAGAAAGACAAGAGACTGTGTTGGTTGGTTATGGGTCTTTATTGGCCTCCATGAACCATGTTTAAACAATGGAGAGAATGAAAATAAGAACAAATCAAACAACAAAGAAAAGCATCTCTTCTACCTGAAATGTGTTTCACTGCTGTCTCTTCACCCCCTGCTGTAACCGAACAACAGCCCAACGCCTTCAGTGAAACTCTGTCATCAGATTGGTTATTTTACACAGAGTCAAACACAGCCACTGCAAAAGAGTCCTTTTTGTACAGTTTGCTCACTGAACTACTGCTGTGCAAGAGAGGAATGATTTGGGGGGAAAAATCTTTTTTTTAAACATTATATGCATTGGATTAAAAACAAGCTGAGAGCTACTGCTTCTCTATGAACTACTGATGTGATTTCAAGGTGATGGATTCGCTTGAGTGTTTATTTCAGAAGTTTTTTTTTTATTTTTAATAAAAGAAAAAAAAAGTGAAACTATGAATGGAGATGTTTCTGGACTAGTGCTAAGAGTCTAATAAGGCTATGTGACAATAAACACAACAATCAGCTTCGCCCTGGCTAAGGAATCTAGGTGCTTTTCACAAGATCTGCATTCACTCCAACCTGTTTTCAGGCCTCAACCCACAAGAAATTAATTATTCCTACCTAATTGTATCTACTGAAAAAAATAATGTGTCTACCAGCACCCCCCTTCCATTATTGTTTTATTTCCCTCTGCATTTCCAAAATATTGGTGTGAATTACCTCAGGACAAAGATACCAAAGAAGTTCAAACGTTTTTTTGCTTTTATAAAACTTCCTCTCTCGATCTGTGGCAGCAGTAGTTTAGTAACAAGAAGGCAGTCAAAACTACTGACTTCTGTGGCTACATACAGTTAAAGTTGTAGAACATAAATAATAATGAAAAAAAAAAAAATTCCAAAAACCTCATCAGTGTCAAAATAAGTTGACCTTTTTTTTTTTTTTTTTTTTTTTTTTGGGTGGGGGCGCAGAAATCCATACAGTTCTAGAAATGAAATACACATGGAATGGATGTCCAATGTTGTAAAGTATGACTAAGCTCACAGCATGTCGAAGAATGAAAGGATTTTTCATCTGATAGCATTGCTACACTTCTACCTCGAGCATCGACTGCATTCCTTCCCAGCAGTCCTGTCACTATGATAAGAAGAGACTAGATACAGTGATGTGTCCAGAACATACAGTGTGGTTTTAATCCTCGGTCAGAAAATCTATTGCTTTGGTGGAGGCCACATGGCCTGGTTCATCTGTATACATCAAACTTGTTTCATTCATTTTCAACCCCTATTTGGAATCAATGCACAGTTTGTCCTCTTTCTTCTTGAAGATATTACTGGCATGTATCCATAGTAATTCAGATTTTTGCTTTAGTTTCCCCTTCGGACTGGTCCAACGATTAACATCCCAGCAATTTGGGTTTGGTTTTTCTTCTGAAAAAGACCTCTCGTGCTCTCCGTTCACAAGAAATTTTGAACTTGATGTGCGATGGATCACTTCCATGTTTACATCTTGTTGTGAAGGTAAACTGATTTCTACCCTGTACAATAACAAGAACTCAATCAGTACTCAAAACAAAGACGGGAACATCTTTAGGAAATAAAAACAATAAAAGAAAAACAATCAGATCACTTTCACATTGTAGTGGTAGATAGTATTGTGTACCTTATTAGCACTGGAAAAAATGTACAAAATATCACCATGTTGTCGGCTAGTGACCTGCAATCTTATTCACAAGCACTTTGAAGCATGTTTATTTATTTACAACATACAGTGTAACTCTGAAACAGTAACACATTTATAAATAAATATTGCAATCTTAACAATCTTACACTTCTCCTGTGTTTTTTTTCTTAATTGTCGGTTCTTCATGACTCGTCACCTGAGCTTAACGAAGGTGAGGCATCCTCTGCCTGTTCCATCTTGCATTCATGTGCTATCATTCACCTGCAGGCCGGCGATCCTCAGTCTTTCTATCCTTGGCCGAGCTTTCCTCCCTCACCCTCTCAAATGTCATTTTAAATAAATAGTTCCTAGCTTGAAAGAAAAATCATATATTCTCCAAATCTTAATAAACCTCTAAAAAAACAAAAGCTACAGTTAATACCTTCCCATATAGGAAAAACAGCAAGGAAAAAAACGCATGATCCAAACCTTCTATTTATCAAAAAGGACAAACAAAAGGGAAAAATAATATAGATCATCATGACGTTCATGAAGATGTTTCATGAACCATATCTATTTGTTAGATAGTCATTCCATGTTCATTTATACTGCAGTGTCATTCGGTGTGTCCTGTTGTCTATGAAGTACATTTTGCTCTTGAATCATTTGAGAGTTCAGTCAGGCTTTGTGAAGCCTAAAGCAGCCTCCTTCTCTTTTGGGTGTGAATTGTCTCAGTCAGTTACCCCCGAGCCCACCTCGGTCCTTCAGTTCACGGACAACGTAGATGTTGAGTTCATGTGGGTCCTGCTGGACCGGGGGACCGGGGGCACGATGGGATTGGTTCTGAATACAGGGGAAGGGTAAACCATCACTGGCTTTCAGGAAACAGAAATGAAGCCTCAAATATGGCTGATGTCCTTTTCCTGTGTTGTAATTGTGCAAGATTAAATGCCTCTGTCTTGGATTCAAGGGAGAATCAGTTAATCACAATGACGTATCTTCCATCTCTCACCTGTTTCAGGATCAAGCATCATTACTGAGCTGAATAGAAATTCCCAAAAGTGACGGTAAAATGCCTGGATTTCTAGCTGAGTACTTGGAGTAAATATATATATATATTTCTTTACATTTCACATTTTAATTATGGGCAACGCCAACACAAACGGGGGTCACATAATAAAACCAGGAAAGATGGTATCTTTCAAGCGAATCTTCAGAGAAATAAGTGCTTCATTGAGCAGACTGGACAGATTTATCGAATAAAATTAGATCAATAATTACTGAACGGCAACAGCTAATGTTGGCAACATACTATTTGAATTAAAAAAACAAAACAAAACATGACTTATGGAGTTGGAAATTGAAGTAATGATGTTATGGCCCCTTCTTGGATAGTGGCTCAGGATAATGTTTGTCCAATAACATACCCTGAATTTACTGTGTGATGTGAGTATGCAATGATTCACTGGTATTCCGAAACTAAACATTCATAACCAATAGTGATTTCATTATTGATCTTTACACTAATATTTTCACAATAAATAATACAAAACAAACTCATATTGTTATTGTTTGCTACTATTAATTTCAGGATGAGCTAGTGATGACTTCTCGTCTCCTGTAGCTTACTGGAAGCCAAACGGAAGCCTCCCCTACGCTGTCCGTTCAATGATCACCTAAAGTCTTCGTCATTTTCCCTGTACTGTTCCCTTTTTCCTCTCATTCTCCCTCTGTTAATCCATTGCAAAGGCATTACAGGTGAATTGTACTCGTTGTCCGTCCTCCCTCCTGCACTCTTCCTCTCAACTCCGTCTCTTTTCCAGTCACAGATTGTCTTGTAGCCTTTCCATATAGGTTCTGATTTCAGATTGACCCAGGTCCATGTCCTGGCACACCCATTTGATGTCATCCTCGCTCCCATTGGTCACCAGGACTGAAGAGTTGGTGTACGGGCCACCTCCGCCCGAATTATCGTTGGGCAGAACAGTGGCAAAAGATGTGAATTTGACGCGCTTACGCTTGGCGGCCGCGACTGCGGCTGCAGCCGCAGCTCGGGGTGAATTATTCAGGTGCTCCATTTGCCCAGTGGCTTCTTTGCCACTGGTCATGATTGCTGAAAGGCACTGATGTGGTTCTGGGACAGATCTGGGCAAAGTCTGTCCATGGGTGATGCCTCGGTGTCCCCCTGTGGCGCCACTCCCACTGATGGTGCCCATGCCTGTGCCCACGCCCATCACCAGGGTGTTACCAGCGCCATTGAGGAGGTACTTGCTTTCTTCATACCCTCCTTCATTCCGGTCAATAATGGTGGTGCACTCATCAGGAAGGCCGCCCTGGCACTGGTCCGAGTGGTCAGCCAAAAGGTCGGCTTCATTCCCAAGCCATACCCAGTCGTGGGCGTGGTTCATGTTGCCTCCTGCCTCCAGTACGGGGACCTGTTTGTGGCGGTACCTGCATACGACAGATGACAATTGTTCTGGTTGTAGTTGTTATTTTTTTTAGTTAAATGCTGATCGTGTTAGAACAATAACACGTCAGAATACAGCACTGAGAAAATATCTCAATAGTTGAAAAATGCCAAGTGGATCAGTCTAGAGGATCACAGTACTCATACATTCTGAGCTGCAATAGTCTCAAGGCACAAAACTATGGAACTATTATCAACAAAGTGACCAACAATTAATTTGAGTTAAGTTAATGTGTATACACACATCATATTGATACTTTGACGATTTACATTTAATAATCAGTAGCCATTCATACTGACATTCTAAATTAATCACACAAAAAAATATTGAAACCCAAAATTCTAGACAATATGTGAAAATGTATATTACACATAAGACAGGGAAATACTGAAAATTTAAATTTAATCAAAAAAGCCAACGGATAAAATGTAAAACTAAGAAATTCAATGATATTTAACAAACATCAGGGTCAAACCAGCAGTACTTTCATTTCAAGTGTTTTGAAATTGAGAAGACCAATTGTGTTCAGATTTTGTTGAATTGATTTCTTAGCTACAGCTGCAAATTGTGGGCTTTCCTGGTCATATAGCATTCCTATATTTATTAGGTTGAATTAGTGAAAGACCTGGAAGGCAGAGCATTTTAAACTGACTGACTTGAGACCAGACTCTTCATTATCACTAAATAGTCTTTGGTATTTTCTTGTAAAGCCAACGTCCAGATGCCAGTGTATTTTTGTATATATTGTGTACCCTAAACCATGCATTCTGTCTGTACAAACACATTGTCGGAGCTATTTATTGATACATTTCTGTTGAAGTGCTTATTTTCAGTGTTTTACCTGAAAGCAAAGCTGACACAGTTGATGAGGAAGACCAGTATTGCCAGGCAGAACACTCCAAGAAGTGCATACATCCCGATCTCCAGGTCTGAGAGGCCTCTGGTGGTCTGGGAGAGCTCACTGTTTCCAGTCCCTGGTACCTCCACTTGAACTGGGTAGCCGCTGTAGTCTCCTGCTTGGGTGGAACCACTGCCTCGACTGCTGCTGCCGCCGCTGGGAGCTTTGCCACCCGAAGCACGGTGGGTGACTGCGCTCTTGGTGGTTGTACTGATCTGATAAACGGACATGAACATGGGCACATCATTACGTTTTACCTTGGTTTTATGTGATGATGTGGACTGACTCTAATAAGGCCTCATTTACACGAGAATGTTTCCAAGTGAAATCAAATCTATCTGTTTAAATGGGATCAAATACAACTTTATGAAAACGCTTGGTTTTACTGTAAATGTGCAACACATCTATAGCAGTAAGTTCTTCTGCACACTACCAGTTGTTAATGTTTATATTTTGTTTTCTGCAAGTACGTGTTTGTGTGTGTGTGTGTGTGTGTGTGTGTGTGTGTGTGTGTGTGTGTGTGTGTGTGTGTGTGTGTGTGTGTGTGTGTGTGTGGTTTCATTGCAAACTCAACAGTACCCAGTGACCCAACATGAAAACTACAACGTCGTCTTGCAAAAATGATGCATTTTCACTTGAAATGTCTTGTGAAGAGGGCCTAAGACACTCTGATGATCTGCCTTCTACGCATAGATACTATTACTCATAACAAAATATTTGTAATAATTTTAAAGCTGAGCTTAAAAAAATAAAATGAAAAAGTCAAAATGGGAAAAAAGACCCTCTTGAATCCATTTTCCTACCTTTCGCATGGCTCGTTCCTCCCGGTCTACTGCTGCACTGTTGGGTTTCCACTCTCCTCCATCCTTTGTCTGTTGCTCGCTGGTGCTGTTGTCCATACCTCCATTGTCGTCTTGCCCACCTCTTGTCATCACCCCTCTTTCTTCACTCTTCGCCCCAAACTTAACCATCACATTGCCAACTCCAGATGCCAATACACTCTTCCTTTTGGACTTCTGGCAAGTCTCAGAGATGACCATCTCAACACGAATCAGGGGTCCCTGTCCGTCACTCTCGGCCACCACAATAGGCCAGTGCTGCTCCTGATGGACAGATGGCTTGAGTTGGGCTTTGTGCAGAATGTCGGTGGTCGAGGTTTCCATACACACAATTTCTGAAGAGGTAAAAGACAAACCCATACCTGATTTGTGACTGATATGACATTCTCATCCAGCGATACTGCTGAAAGCAGGAAGTCCTTGGGATCATAGATGTCAAGTGGTGTCACTGAACCGTCGCTGTAGTGGATCCACGCACTGATCACCGCTTCCTGAAGGCGAGAAAAATCAAAGCTCTCGTATAGATCATTCTATCAAAGTAGAGTGAAAAAACAGCCTTGGAGACTCAGGTTAAACCTCCGGTGAGCTTTTAATACAAGCTGTTTGTGTACTGCAGTATTGATCAGTCCTGCTCTGCTATTTGCGATGCTGAGAAATTTGTAGGTTACGTGAGCCGGAGTCTTGGCAAAAGTGAAATTTGGAAGTCTATGGTCATCGGTTAAAATGGATTTTTGCATCACTGAGGCAGGTTCTCCTTAGAAAAAGTGTGTTGCTCTCTGTTTCTCATACACAATCATTCCACTGAGCAGGGGTTCCATTTCTCGTCGACAAATGGCCGGTACACATAATAAGTAAAAACTGAAAACGGAATAATCGGGAAGGCACATGGAGGCTGATTGACGAATGGCACACAGTGGGAATGTCATGTGGGAAACATGTTCACTTTCATGACAGCTGGAATATCATCCGTTTGTTCCAGATCACACCAAATATCTGGAAAAGAAATTCTTTCCTCCAACAGCTCCCCACAACTTTTATTTGTTGTCATTTTTCTTTGGCTAAATCTTTCTATTTTTTTTTTTCTCTTTTCCCCACAGCTTTGACTTAAGACCAGATGACAGCATCACCCATATTGACTTTTTTTTTCCAAGTTCTGTAATGCTGTTCTGCAATGCAACACTGTACATTTTGTTGTAGTGACGCCTCACCGCAGTGAGACATGTTTATCACACCTCTAGTGGAAGGTATAGTCCAGTTTCTTACTTCTGTCCTGAAGAAAACTCACTTCAGCTGCTTGCATTTGTGATCTCACTCACTTAGTTACCACCCAGAGTTTATAGATGAGGGTGAGGATGGAGAGTGATCAGCAGGCACTGAGCTTAACTTCAAAGCTCAGTTACTTCTTCAGTCTGCTGCAGCGGCCACAATACTGATGACGCTTGTCCAAATCTGTGGCCGCTCTCACGACTAAATGTAATGATGATGAATTATTGAACAGATTTTGAGTTGGCTTGCATCTTTCACAATTATGTTCTGCTGACAGAATAGCTGGAATTGCTGTTGCATGGGAAGAGCGGCACCAAGAAAAACTGCTGGTCGGAATGTTTAAGAAAGTGTCTCTATCAGTGACATGTGATGATGCCTCTCACGTTTCATTCCATCAGCACTTCACTATCCACTTCACCGGCTTCTTCTTTTTTTTTTTTTTCCAACATCAAACTGCTTCTTCACCAGTCAAAGGCAATGTATAAGTGTGCTCATTCTCCCTTCAGGCTTGTTTCTTTGAATCCTAACCTTTGTGCATAAAGACCCCTTTATAGAAAGCCACATGTCTTAACAAGTGTGGCCATCCAGTCAGTGAAGAGAGCAGCAACTGGCTCAAGTTGAAGTACAAGTCAGTAGATGCCACAGGAAAGGATTTGTAATTGCATTAGACATCGTGGATAAAAAGAAATAATATTTCCAAGCAGACAAAAATGCATATAAACTCTGTAAATACAATTAAAAGCATAAAAATAAAAATGATTTAAATATTTTTTGAATGTCACAATTCCCTCCAAGCTGCAATGTTCAATTCCTAATGCAAACGCCTCTCTTTAGTCCAAAAACGGTGATTAAATTGACCTACAGACAGCATAAAACATAGAGCTACAACCAACATGGGTCCCATTCACGCAACAGTGGTCCAAGTGAAAATATATGGTTATCATGTTTGCATTTCAGAAAAGTTTCGTGCTTAGGTCACAATGTTTGGAAAATGATGTCCATTTACATGGAAACTGCAGAACGCTAGCATGCCAGACCACGACTTCACACTGTTTAACCCTAAGCCCAAAATGTAACGAAAGTTTTTCATTGAAACACTTTCACTAGAAGAAGCCATGTTTTATAATACTGTAAGGCACTTTGTGTTGATTTTTAATATGAAAAGTATGTTATAAATGTAATAAATAAAGTTTGAGCTGATTTGAGAATGGGACCTTACGCTCTAATCTTCTATATAACACAAGTTTGGAAAAGGGGGAAAAAAAAAAAAAAAAAAAAAACTGAAATGCGTCAATAAGGGCAAAACATTTAAACATAGCAAAACAGGTCATTATGAAATTGTAGATACAGCAAAACTACTTGAGCTTTATTGACATTTTGAAGATTGCACATCAAAAATAATTTATATAAGGAAATTGACAAAAACTTGGTAACAAAGCTTCCAGGCCTCTCAGCCCTTTTCACACCACATTCTTGTTAATAAATCCCTGTAATGTAAAATGAGATTGTTGGTGCTGCATGAAAACAGATCAGGAAGAACATATCTTGAACTAATAGCTGCGTTATTGTCTAGAAGCCGTGTCCAGAAGCCCACTGCTTTCACGCTGGTCTGGCTCATTTACACAAGCAAAGGCGTCGATGTGCGGCGGCCTTGGCGACTCGGCGGCATAATGGAACCACATCGTGTGTTGTTCTTCTCAGTGGCTCAAAGGAAGTCCTTGACGCCGCAATCGATCAACAGCTGAACACGTAAACACTCACAGCTGAAGCCTTATATCTACATGAATAAGGTGCCTTTTTCTGACCCTCCTGGCTTCGTCTGTGTCTTTGGAACAAAAGCAAATGAACCCAGGAAGAATGTTTTATCTTGCTCCAGCAGCGAACCTATAAATAAGAGCGCATTATTTCCCCTCTTGTTCGTCTTTATTGAAGCAGCCTCACTAATTTCCCTTGATAAAAACCTTTTCGCCTTCCTAATCAAAACACAGAAAAAGATGGTGTAGATATAGCGAAGCAAAACCTCCTTACAGAAGTAATTAAGACTCAACTTGAGAAACATTGTGTTATCTCCCACCCGTACTCCATTTCACATTAAACTGTCATTTTGCTTTGTTCCCTCCTGCTTTCTATTATTTCCCGAGTTTTATTAAACAGTCTGTTTTTCTAGAACCCTAATTCCTTCCTCCTCTATTACGTCCGTCCACAGGTGGGCAACCTGAAGATTATGGGCTGCTCTCTAGTCCAGTTAGTCCTCAAGTATAAGCTGTGACCAAAGGTACGGTACGATCTACGGCTGGCAACAACCCATGGCCGTGTGATTAGAATCAACAATTGGTACAGTTTCTACTGTGTGTTTAGCTGAGTGTTGGCAAATATTCCTCAAGAAAAAAAGTGACGCACACACAGTTAGTCAAAGCATTGGATGCACTTTGTTTATAAATAATGTATTAGAATCCTGCTATACAATACTTCTACTCTGATTCGCTATATTCTAGTATTAAATTATATTTTAGGCCTCAACCACCAATACAAATAATAGACGAGGAGTTTGGGTCATAACTGGAGCTCAAGCTAGAAAAACACACACTCTTAATTAGAAAGTGATTAAAAGAACGATAAGTGTGAGAAGATGTTGGCGATGAGAAACTGCTGTCCGAATTCCATGATTACAATCTTCAGGGGTGTTACAGTCAAGATCGGAGAGGCTTTGAATGAACTTCATTACCTTAAGAGTGAGACCTTAAGGCCTCCAGGTTGTCCAAACAACTTTATCAAGTTGATAGCTTGATATCACTTTAACTAAAATACAACAATGCAATACTATTTCATCCCTATAAAGGTGCTTCTGTTTATGCAGAAGCACCTCTTATTACAGGTACAAAAAGTAAGTTTTCTAGTTGTAATTATGAGAAGTCTTCGTGCATTGTTGAGATTCAAAAAAATCCTTACTAAACTAAATCAGTAGTTTGGCTGAAACACCAGTGTGTGTGTGTGTGTGTGTGTGTGTGTGTGTGTGTGTGTGTGTGTGTGTGTGTGTGTGTGTGTGTTTGAAGGGTTACCTGAAGTATCTCCTACCTGTTTTGGTGTGTGCAGCAGGTCTGTAGCAGTCGTCGTCAGCTGTATAGCCTGAGAGTTTCCAGGACTCGCCGCCATGCCGAGAGACAGAGACGCCACCAGCTGCACTCCCAGATCAGTGATGGAGACCTAAACACACAAACCATCCAGAGAGCCAGTAAACCCACCGACTAACACTCTGCCAGCTATTTACTGGTGGACACAAGAAAGAACGAAATGATTATTGGAAGGCCAAAAAGAATTCCTATGTGACATAAACAAAACCTTTACAAGCTGACTGCTGTTTTTCACACTTTTGTAGATTAAAAAAAAAAAAAATAAAAACCTTCAAAAACACTCATTTGGGGTTTTATTTCCCTATTACTGTCTTTTATAGACTTCTAAATCCATCAAAAGTTGAGTGATAAATCAGGAGTTTCACACATACAGTACCAGATCAGACCGGCCAAAGCTGGTCTGATCTGGTCAAATTGCATCTTCCAACCAAGTATTTTCAAAAACCTTTCAAAAATGAAACTAAATGCTACAAATGGAAGACATGGCTGTTCGATCAATCACCGATTTCCTTTAACTGTTCATGTTAAACCATAATATGATTTCAAACTAAACTTTAGAATGAAGTGTCAATTTTTTGGGAGTAAAACAAGAGGAAACATTTGGAAATGTCAAAAAAAAAGAAGAAAAGGAAAAAAAAAAACCCACTAAGTTAGTGGTCAAGCTAACTTGGGGTGAAATTAGACTGTATGTGGACCCTGAACATGAAGGAATTTTGATAGTCCTGCAAAAAAGTGTACAAAACAATTTAGTTAAAAAAAAAATCCATTCTAAAACTAACAAACATTGAACTATCTTTGCTTGACTTGATTATTCAGGACTGGGGAAAAAAAACACATTTGCTTCTATGTTACTTACAAACATCTCATTACTTTACATTTGTAGTTCACTTCGACCTCAATAAATATTTGAAATAAAGCTCAACTATCTCTCTCTGTGTACTCTCCTGCCATCATACGCAGCCATTATCATGCTGAGCGATTCAGTCGGTGTGGTTTATCTCCACAGTTCTACATCCGAGGACCTGGTGAAAACAGATAGCAGCCATATACCCCGCCCGGCGATATTTACCTCCATGCATGGTCTGCTACTGTATTGCTGTGCATGCATTAGGTATGAGTCATTTCCATTCGAAGTGAGGACATCACAATCAACATGCTCACTTGCTCCATGAGGCGCTCTGGATGTTGTTTCCTTTAAGATGCCATTAAGTTAAGTATTGGTCCCTTGCAAACCCACTGATCTGAAGGATTGGATTGAGGAACGCACCAAAATAACAGATGCTCATAAAATGTATATCTGCAAATAAGATGATGAGTTCTTGTACCTTGTCGTCCAGCACGGTCACAGTCTTCTCTGCCAGTATGGAGTCAGACAACGGGGACAAAACCTGCAGTGAAACACACAGAATTTAAAGAATGTTAATAAAGGTGAAGTTACAGATCAATCGGATTATATTTCCGACTTTTTGGATGTTCACCACAGTATGCAAGAGCAGTTTTTGTCCCGTCATACTTAGTGCCATCACTTCTAAAAGGAGCATAGTTCGTCCACAAGAAGACACCACTACAAACAGTCTCAAGCTAATCTGGTGATCTTCAACTGAAACATCAAACCGTCCTGAGACCTGAAGGGGAACCAAAGACATCACGGACAGGGTCCAGGTGTTTGTTCTCCACTGCCTCAGTTAAAGCCTTTGGTAATCCTTAATGAAGATCTATGGGAGATTATCAACCAGAAGAGAATGGGACACTAAATATAGAGAAGGAAGTGGAGGTGGATCAGGGTAAACGCACACAGATCAGACTGACACATGACTGTTTTGTCTCACAGAGAAGAACGTCTGACAAAGAAGAACAGGTTTGGTGTGAGAAATACTGAAAACAGTGGGAAACATGGGTGCTTGAGTGGTTGTCAGTTCGGTGATTAGTGCCTGAGGGTGAGAGTGGAATGTTTATTATCGTCAGTGGAGCGGTGAGGGTTCCTTCACACCGTTCGCAGTGCTTTGGGCCACGTGAAGCAGCAGTTAGTTAGGAAGCAGACACACACACGGCTTGATCAAGTCAGCCTTGTTGACGCGCTGCACAGAGTTCACTATGCATCATGTATTAAGCACACACAGGGCGAACATGGACCTGTTCATGAGGACGGCGCTGTGAACAGACAACAGTGGCTCCAAAACAACTGCTATCATGTCATGTCATACAGAATGACACACACACACACGTACGCGCACACACTTGCAGAGCTCTCTGCATTCCACAGCCCAGACATCTGAAAACTTTAAGACCAAAAGGAAAAGTTCTTGTCACCAAATAAAACTCATCTGGAGTAACCAAACCTTTAAAGTGACGACAAACCATCATTAGATGGGAGGTAAAGATCTGCAACATTTACAGAAACTATATCCTAAGTTACATTATGAAAGTTCGACATTTTATTGTATTTTGAGCTGTTTTGGCTTTTGTAGTGATTTAACTTCTGTATTTTTATCAATTAAAATGTTTTTTAATATACAAGAATTGAATTTTTGAAACCCACAGGGAGCCATTACAGAGGGGCTGAAGAGCTACATGTTGCTCCAGAAGTGCAAGTTGTGGAGCGTCGTCCCAGCTCATGGAGCTCATCTCTGCTATCTTGACTCTTTGCTAAACCCTAACCATAAAATATGTTTAAATAAAATGAACCTTGAGGAATAAACAAACCATTGTTTGTCCAGTGGTTTGATCCTAATTGAGTAAGTCAGACCTCACCAGTAGAATGTCTCACTGTGCTTATTGCAACTTACAACTTAAACAAAAAACACACACAGAGACACACAAACACACACGCAACTTCTCTGTGGGGTCATTTGCAAAGCCCCCTTACACAACAGCTGCATTTCAACCAAAATAACCTATAACCTTCAGTTTCTAAGTACTTTCAAAAGTTTCAAAACCTTTCCGGAGTAAAACAACTGAAGAGATGAAAAAGCAAAAACTAAACTAAACTAATAACAAAACAACAACCCTGAACTAAATTTGGGCCTTGAGAGCCTTAAGAAAACAAAACCAAAGTTCTTGTGTTGGTTCTGAGTACTTCAGAAAAGTTCCCTCTGTTGAAAAGCAGCACTTTTTTTTAATTGTTATTATTACCATCACTTCCTAAATAAAGCTTGATACTAAAACCACCCAGTCCTTACAAAGTGAGTTGGACCTCCACAGTGCAGCGTCAACCCCATAAACTGGGTTGAACGAGCACAGGTGAATCCAGGATGCGGATGCCAGCCACATTGAAGCACTGTGGACCAGGGGTCAGGGGGTCAGGGGTCATGCACCCAAACCGTTTTCTTCACCCTGAATTTGTAAATGTTGAGGTGACTGGTCCTCATGAGATAGGTAGTACCCAGGTTTTAGAACCAACAAAGCATGTAAAACACAAAGACGTACACATGCTTATATATGGCCATCCAGCATCGCAGCTGTGCTCCACTGTTAGCGTCCAACCGAGGCAACACACCCGAAACTACAGAAGACTGAAAGTAAAAACAGAGTGGATGAAAGGTGAAGAAAGAGTTGATGTATGTGTGTGTGTGTGTGTGTGTGTGTGTGTGTGTGTGTGTGTGTAAGTGAGATGGAGAACAAGCACGAAACAAAATAAATGGAGTAAGTGTCAGAGGGACAGAGACAATGACAAATAGAAGGGGACAGAATGTGAGTGGGGGTAGAGAGAGGCAGGGATCGGGGTGCAGATGTAGAGACGAAGCAGCAGACAGGCAGCGGTGCAGATTAGGAAGCCGACGCGTCGTCGCGTACTCCTCCGCCCGGCGACAGGAGGACAGGCAGATCTGATTGGTGTACAAAGAAAATCTCGGCGAGAACGTGTCGGGGCGTCAAACTCAATCCCACCCTCAGCGAGGTAACAGAATGCGGTGATTGACGGCTTTGGGATTGCTGTTCGAGACGGACGGAGAATAAGAGGGCCAAGAAAGAGAGACTGGGGAGGGAGAGGAAGAGGCGAGATTCGGGGAGACGGAGCTGGGGGGTAAAATTGAAATGTCAAACTATCAAATGACGGCTGCCGAGTCTGGCATCTCGATGGGAATGCTGAGTAAATTCTCTCTCCTGGCTCCCTAACGGTGCACAGCTGTCAATATGTGTGCATCTGTATGGCTGTGTATGCGTGCGTGAACGTGGCCGTCCCCAGTTGGACGGATGCAAACACACACTCAGCTGTTCCCCAAATCCCCAAGATATCCCCTCACTGATGCACTCAACTCCATGCCAGCACAGTTTAACACGCACACACACAGCAAATAACACAGTTTTTAGAGAAAATGTCTGAGAAAATATGCAGTGACAAAATTTGGTGGAGTCATAAATATTAGACATACATGTTCATGTGCATGTTGTGGGCAGTCTCTCTAAATATTCTTTCAAGGCACGATATTTACACTTTATTTGAGAGCCTTCTGAAATTTGATCTCAATACATGGCACTTTATGGCCACTATATGGTCACTATATGGTCACTATATGGCCATGTAATAAAATATTTCTGTTGAAATTTAAGATTTGTTACACTGACTCATATGAATTTAAAACCATAATACTGACATTACAACTGGATTTTTGTGTTCGGTCAGATACTGTGTTTGTGAGAATACAATCTCAGTGACAAATGTTTTTTTTCTTTTTCTGAATTAAATGTGTTGTCAACTATGTTGATTATACATCAATCAACAATCCATTACCATTGATTCTGAAGAAACAGCCCACCAAACAATTACCTCAGTTTTTTTATGAGCCAATTTGATGTCTCATTGCGTATGAATACGATAGGAGAGATTATATTTTTCAGTGATCTGAGCCAAGAAGTCCAAGGATGGAGACTTGTGGAACTCCACAGGGTATTTTCATATTCTCAGATTTATAATTACTGATTGACAAGTGTTGTTACAGTGCTGTGGTTTAACCTAAATCCAAACTGAGAAAACATGTTATTGTTTTGTACCATAAAAACTGTGCATTAAAAACTACCTAAACATATCAACAAAACCATGTTACTGTTGTTCAGCTTTGGGGTACAAGTACAAAAATGAAAGTTTGTCCACCCTGTTGCTTCGATGCAGGATGGCCGGCCTCATTAGAATTCACCAAGCACACTAGTGTGTTGGGTGTGTGTATGTGTGTAATTCCCGAACATCACACTGAGATGTCAGGGCAAAATCCAGCAGTTAATTGTGGCTAATTGTGTAACAAGCTAGCGGGGGAGGTTTGTGGTCGCAGAAGAAGATGAGAAAGAAGATAGTGTTTACATCAGCGGCGTGCTTCTGCCTGCGATGTGAAGTGCCAAATTACACTGCACTAGACCTAATCAGACACTTACCGCCGGATCTCTCTGGACCTCTTGTCCAAAAAAAAAAAAAAGACAAAAAAGAAAAAAAACATTAAGTATTCTGCTTTGTTGAGTTTTTCTAATTGAAAAAACAGCTTAAAAGAGCCAAGGACAGTTGTACAGAAGCAAACGATCCAAACCGAGCATTGTTACTTGTAATGTTTAAAAGCAGAATCCAACAGGCTAACTTACCCACCATATCAGTTACCTCATTTATAAAACATGGCTTAGGATACATACCAACTGTGAACATACATCTAAAAGCCAAAAATGGTGTATGTCAAAAAAAAAAAAAAAAAAAAAAAAAAGAGTCAGATTTACTAAGCCAGGGCACGTTCAACTGCATGTGCTTTTCGCCTTTTAAATCACAGCCTGCCCTGAAAGCTGCTCAGGTGCATTCCCCTCATGTTTCACCCTGGACACACCCACTTTCTACAATAAATGGTCAATGCGAAGTACCGCCTGAATACTCTGCCTGCTGATCAATGGACTTTTGCAATCCCCCGTGGATGGAGAGTGAAACAGAAGTGCTTCTAGAGGAGGTGGAGGCAGGAAAATGATATTTGGTTGTGACAGTGGAATGACTAATAAAAGAGAATTGCGTAAACAACAGCATGTGGTCAGCTGATGTGTAGTGTCCTCAGAAACGGTGGGAGACGAAGAGGAGATGGGCGTCCGGATAAAGTTTACTCAATAAAAACTGTTTCACTGCTGTGGAGCTGTTTGGATTATTGATAGAACAAAATGTGGATTGTTATAATCAGGATTTGATTGGCAAAGATAGAGTATATACATGAAATGTCTACCTATCTTCAGGCACTGACGTGGTTCATTCTGCTGATATTTCTGATGATGCAACAGGTTTAGTTACTCAAATTAAAGGCAAATATGTTTACCTACATAATACCTCAAATGTATTGGAATATATTGCCAAATATACTAATAATTGCTGATTTCAGAATATTTTAATATACTTGAAAAATATAACATAGTAAATCTTATATATGGGACTAATATATTGCCTAATATATTGAATGATACTTTCCAGTATACTGCAGTATATTTCTGTTTCATAAGAGTAGCAGGCTGATCACCATGCAACATGACATTCTATCAAAATAAAGAAAGGGAAAAGACATTGTCAGGTAGCAATTTACAGAACACAACAAAAGCTTTTATTACAGGTAGACAGCTGATATGTAAACACAGCGCTGCAGCAGCATGGAAACACTTTCGATCAGTTAAACTTCTTTAACACGTCACCGGCACTGTGTATCCTGTCACCACAGCTCTCTGCAGCAGCGAAGTGCATGGAAAACCTAAAGTGTCCTGACCAACAATGAGCCGCAGACGCTCACAAATATGTGAATTCATGATGAAGAGTGTGTGATGGCTGTCTGAAAATGCAGCTCAATTAAAGATGCTGTTAAAAAAATAGACATGCTGCTGTCTTATTATCAAAGCAGCATGAGACTTTCGGAGCCTTGACAGTCTGATAAGTGAGAAAATTAAATGTAAGAGATGAATCCAGCTTCAATACTCCACTTCACCATCTGTGTCACCTCCTGTGTCCAAAAATCCTCATACACCGGGTGTAGCGGACGGTGCACTCATTCTCACGTCAAGTACTACATTATTTTTTAAATCGCGAAGTTTGTACGCCACTTTCAGGCCCTGTTTTAAGCATAAGCAAAGTTTATAAATGAGGCTCGTATTGTTTTCTATTAAATCCCTTTTGAGAAACAAGAAACACCAAAAAAAAAGCTCTTTGAGAAACATTTTGTGAAATTCTGTCTTTTGGAGATTTTGTAAGGTCAGAGTAATGTTGGCCTTCAACAGTCTGTTCATTCTTGAGTACAACTAAACATTCACTTAAAAATTTGAACAGATTTAATCGAGGACCTCACAAAAAAACTCAGCTAAATATACTGAATGAAAATGTTTGCTGATGACGTGGTGATATCGAGACAGGATCGACTGAGGTCAGTCTGAAAACTGAGCCACAAAACACAGTTATGTTTGTTCAAGACAGGCTGCAGAGCTCAAAACAATCTGCTCCTCCAACGATCACTGGAAGCAACCAGAGGAAACCAAGAACACCACCTGCTCCTCAAGATTTATATCATCGGATCAGATCAATGTCTTCATGTGGTTTTACCTGAATTGTGGTCATTCCCAGGTCTCGCCCCACTAGGATTCGTCCATCTATTAGTCTGGCAATTCGATGGTCTTCTACCTGTGGGGCAAAGAAATTCCTATCAGTAAAATGCTAAAGGAATTTATTCTGGTTTATAATGAAAATGGAAAAGAAAAAAAAAAACATCTCCCTTTTAGGAAACTTTTATCTTTTCATCTGTTTTCCCTAAAGTGAAATTCACAAAAAGCTAGTCAAAGCTTTACCTGAATTTACCTTATAAATAAATGTCATGGAATGTAGAGATCTGAGTCTGTGGTAATAAAGGGGGATGTTTTTATATTTCATTGGTAAAGAAGACTCATTTTGGAAGATGTAATAAGAAACTGAGTTTTAAAATACTAATCTGTAAGGTTAATATTAATATTAATATTACTATTAATAGAAATGGAACAGAGGATGGAATTACTACTGCTGTTTGTACCCTTCCATGAACCCTGATAGTCAAATCAGGCAGAGTCTCTTTTCCTTCACTATTTTCTACAGTAACTGATAGAAAGGGGATCAAACACTCCATCGAATGAGTACATTTTTTTGTCAGTTTCAGTTCTCTTCCAAGCTGAAGATACATGTCACTAAATCAAACCAATTCCTCTGTAACGTTCAATTGAAAACAAAATAATTTATTTACCCTGAGATGTACATTTGTGAGAATTTCCATTGACTCACCTTCAGCTGGTCCAACACTAAATGAGTGATATCAGCCTGCCAGTCGGCCCCCAGCATGTAGACCATCTCTCCTCCAGGATCGGAAGGCTCTGCGACAAAATGGGTGAGGACACGTACCAAAGCGTACTGGTACTGAAAGGCAAAGAGAAACGTCATGCGTCAAACCACACAACTGACACTCATTTCATTGTTGTAGTTTTTTTATTTTTTTATTTAACAAAGTAATCCACCAGAGATTTCTTATGAGCCTCGAAATTCCACCTGATAAAAGATAAAACTCCTTGTTTCAATCTGTGATATGAAAACCAATCAAAAATTACCTGCAGGGTGCAGCCTTTGCCTTTCCTATCATCATCCTCGTCATCCTCGCTGTCTCGGGTCGGTCTGGGGAGAAACCAGGAGAGATAATTAGAAGTGGGAGAGATTATCTCATGATAAAATGCCCTTTTTTCATGGTCTATACTCAGCTTTAGCTAATCTACTGTATGCCCTGGTTTTGCTTTAAACAGATAGCACT
>NW_021941380.1:112500-125000 GCF_902148845.1 Salarias fasciatus | reverse complement strand
AAGATTTCAGCAGCAGATCAGATATTTGTCATTTTCTTTGAAAGGTGTCTGCAAATGGTCACGACAAAAGAAAAATCTCAGCACTGTTGCGAAAACAACCATTAGAAGCCAAATCGATTCAAACAGCCTCCTGCTCACACTTTCCCATTGGAGACTTTGCTATTGTGTTCTGGTTTTCTCATTACGTGTTGTGACTTTTCTTAATGTTGAGTTGCTTTTGCATTTACGTTATGGCTTTGATATTCTTGTTGAGTGTTTCGTTTTAGAAACATGTTTTTTGTATTTATGTAGCATTCATTGTGTTTGTGTAGTTTCTTCCCACAGTCCGGAAAACACACTGCAGGTCTCTGATCCAGACCCTGTGTGGCTGCCTACCAATGGGTCAGTTCAGAGAAGGAATTTATACAATGGTGATTCATAAAATATGATAAAACTAGTAATAATGATGATAATTTTACAAAAAAATATCGTAATGTCCTTTGTGGGACTCGTCTGTGTCGAGAAATCGAGAAATGCAATTGTGTAGTTTTGGAACACTATTATTCAAATTGTACTGATACTGAAGGGCACAAAATGTGTGTGGACACCAGATTATTATGGTTGTATTTCACAAAGCCGACAGCACCCCGCAGATAATTTGAGAGGCAGAACAAGTGGAAAAAGCCTGGATTTGGTCCAGTTTTGTTTGAACCCTTCTTTTCATTTGGCTGTGCGACTGATTGAGCTGACGTTTGACCGGCTCACAGATTTTACCCACAGTGCTCGGCACAAAGGCAACGGATCATAACTTCACATGGGCACTGGAGGATGACTTTCAACTGATTTGCAAGTCCAGTTTGTAAAACAAACTTAAGTCAAAATTTCAATACTATTCTGCATCATAACAACACAGACAGAAGGACTCGAACATCCTTAAGCAAAAAGCAAGCTAATTGGTCGACTTACTTATCAGGGAAGTTTTTCTACTGATTGGTTTTTATTCAGTAAATCAACAATTTCCAACCTCCTCATGTCAAGAACAGAGTCGGTAACAAGTGTCTATGCAAACTTATTTTAACTGCTGCAGCAGTGGTGAGTGCCTTTAGTGTCATTCCTTGTCCTTACTGTTTTGTTTTCTTTCCCTCCCACTTGTATTTCTTGATTCTTCATATGTTTCTGCACCTTTCGCCCACTCTTGGCATGTATATAACCTCTCCTCCCCCTCTGTTTTTACCCTACACTTATCCTCCCTCTTTCCATACCCACTTTCCTCTGTGTACCTTACAATTTCCTCTCACTCCGTCTTATTTCACGCTTGCCCTCAGATCTACCATTTACCTCCTTTTGTCCAACTTTCCTGCTCAGTCTGACTTTTTCTGTCTTTCGCTGAGCCCCAGGTTACATTTCAACCACGCCATCTTTAAATCACAAAAGGCAATTCACAACTACACTGGAAAATGAGAGGAAAAAAACATTTGATCCATTTAAATAAGACTCCTAAAAATGGAAACAGTTGCGTTTATATCATTTCCACACCAGCTGGCTGCTATCAGCATGCAAACACTCCAGTGGAAATTCTTCACACCAAGACACAAAAGAACCTAATTATTAGAAATTATGATAAGAAAATTGAACTCCTAAAAGTACAAATCTTGTTCATTGTGCTTCTGTTGGAAAAAATGTCACAAAAACAGCTAATACCACAAGACCCATTATTGCAGCTGATTTTGTGTTTGAGAATTGCTGTTGTCTTCAAATAAAAAGGACTGAATGTTATATTTCTTGATATTCTGGATCACAGTAATTAAATGGGAACATTTGAGGGGTTAGTTTAGATGAAAGCACTACTGCAGTCAAACTGTAGGATCTGTGGTGATGTCTTGAAGTTACGCTAATTATGACAGGAACAACGTATAAAAGCAGGCAGCAAAGAAACTCTGTGTTGAGGAAACGTTGATTTATGCCTCCCAGGATCTTTACCCAGAGGACTTTTCTTTAAGTTTGAAGTAAAACCTAAAGCAAGTGTTTTTTTTTCTCCTTCTATAGTTTTTATCGTTGAAGACACCAAATCTTAACAAACTTTGTGATGGACCACTAATGACTGTGTGCTGGAGGTTGGGGGACCCAGGTCTAAAGGGTGGAGGAGGTAGAGTCAGTCCCTCTACCTCATACTTATGCCGCTGATAAGACCTGACAGCATTCATTAAAATGAGGTGACCCACTGGAATAGATTAGTTTTTTTTCTTTTTTATTGTAAAACTTGTTTTATCTGGAACAATTTCTTGGTATAATGCAGTTTATCACCCTAAGACGATAAAGTTCTTATTTTCTCATTAATAGTAGATTATCATGAATTCATTTGTGCCAGAAGGGCAACAATACACTGTCATAACAATATATTATATATGAAACTATTAAATATTATCGTGATATTATCTTCTCCAAAGAAAAACAAGATCTTTTAGTAATACTTTAATTCCCTCTTGTTAAAGGAAACGTTTCCACATGCAAAAGACGCTCGCTCAGTTTATTGATTATTAGAGGGGATGATAGTGGATGAAATGTTTGATCCACATGCATTAACGTAACTCCACTGATGTTTACCACATGTGACGCGCTTCTGATAAAATCAGCAAGCATTCCTGATTACCAGAACTGGACACACTTATGGTATTATCTTCATCAATTATTTTGTCTTTTTAACTGAGCATGTTGTGAGTAGCTGCAAATGAAAGTTTGTCATTTATTCCAATATATGTTCATGTTGTGTATTGTGCAGTGTACATTAAACGTGGAGATTTAGAGGTCTCATTTTCCAGACCAGTAGCATTAACTGACTTTATTTAGGCCTCATTCACAGAACAAATTCAGCTTTCTGGGTGTCCAGTGCTTGCAGACACTGAAGAAAGCAACGTCTTGAAAACAGCTTCTAAGGTTGAACTTTCTGAAACCTCTTGAAAAGAAGTCATGAACGAAAGCGATATACATATATATATATATATATATATATATATATATATATATATATATATATATACATACGTGTGTGTGTGTGTGTGTGTGTGTGTGTGTGTGTGTGTGTTCTTGTATTTCTATCCTTGTCGGGGCCAAATGTCCCCACAAGGATAGCAAAATGTGGAACGAGGTGCCTTGTGGGGACCTTTTTCCGGTCCTAAGTAGGAGAAACAGTGTTTTCTTGACCATGTTGTTGTTACTGAAAAAAGTAAAAGTGCAAAAACATTTCTTTAGGGTTAGGCTTTGTTGTGGTGTGGGTTAGGGTTAGGGTAAGGGTCAGGGTTAGGGGCTAGACATGAATGGGAGTCAATGGACGGTCCCCACAAGGATAGAAATACAAGACTGTGTGTGTGTGTGTGTGTGTGTGTGTGTGTGTGTGTGTGTGTGTGTGTGTGTGTTATTATGCTTTCTTTAGCCTCCAGATCAGTTCCATAACCTTTTCTCACAGACATGGAAAGTCAAGATGTTTTATCATCAGCCTCCAGTTGTACCAACCACCTCTCAAAACCTGTTTTATTTTTCAGCCATCCTGCAAATGATGAAATGATGAGATGGATGCACTTTTTTTTTTTTTCCTTCTTTAGTTTCTTTGGTTTGGAAATGAGAAATAACAGCTACACATCCGTCTGCAGTGATCACTTCACAAAATACATTTTAAAACAGATTTAATTGAATTTTATTTAACAAAAAAATACAGAAAGCTATCATCAAATAAAGGCCTCAGTTTTGATGTTCAATTTAATTCAGCTTTATTTATATTGAGCAAAGTACAACACAGTTATTTCTGAATTCTTTTAGAGAGAAAAACCAACAGTTACACATGAGCAAGCAGAAGCGACTGTGGAAGGGAAAAACTCCCTTTAAAAAAAAAAATGAGATGAAACCTGCAGAAGCAGGCTCAGAGGAGGCGGCTTGCTGCTACCCCCTCTGTTCTGTTAGACCTTTATTGGTTGTTGTTGAGTGATGCCAAATCACGTTTCTACCAAAATTCCCTTGATGAATACAAACAAGAGTCGAAACTGAGACACGTTCGTGTTGTGACTGCTTTTCTGGCTTCCTGAGAAAAACTCTTTGACCTTAAATGAGGTGAACACTTCGTGCATCGGCGCTAAAGCGTTTCTTCTCTCACCTCTTAATTTCTTTCAATTTAACTTTCTTCTCGACGCGTTCGCTCCCCGAACATAAAAGGAGAAATGCCCAACCCTCCCTTTCTTACCTTCCTCTTTCCAATTTCCCTTTTTCTTTAACTTTCTCTGTATCTTTTTCCCTCCAACATCCATCTATTCCCTCTCTTGACCCGCTCTTTTTCTTTTGTCTCCACCTCCGCCTCCCCTCCAATCACACCGTCTCCCTCTTCATCTCACTCTCTCGCCGAAACCTGATTTACCGCTTGTTAACATCAAAGGGATGTTAGACTGTTGGTGCCTCAAACTATTTCTCCAAATCATTTTTATTTTCCAGGTGTAAATCAGTGTGAAACCTGCACGGTTACTGTGGTCGGGTTTCGTTTTCCAATGAAGGCATAAGACAAGTCGGGCGGGGGGGCACAATGGGTCTGCTTGAACTACCGCTGTCGCCTTTGTTCAGGTCTGGCTTTTTTATTTATTTTTTTATCAGGTTTGCTGAATTATACTTGCACCTAGAATGAATAGCCCAAAGGACCTTCTTAGAAAAATCAACTTTTAGACAAGTGGGAAAGTTTGAGGAAAGTGTTCTGGAACTTTTCGACATTGGAGAATTACAGATTTCTCTCTGCAGCACAGGGAATGACCTGGAACCTCAAAAGAGTACTTATACATGGGCCATGTCTCATGATATTAACGTCTGACATTTAAATTTAGCCTATTTTATTCATTTCTGCTTTGAATGGGGAATCCAATTGTCAATAAAGCCTGCTGTCATTTCTTTAGGCTAACTTAACCGTCGTTATCAATGACATGCATAAACAGTTATATTATATTAATGATGAAAACTGCAACATGGTGAAGCTTCAGCTGTCAAATGTAAGAGATGAGACGCAGAGCACAAAGTAGTTTTAGCTTTAGGTAGAAGGGTACTTATCCCTCTGTCTTACTTCCAGAAGAGAAGCCGAAGAAAATTTAAATAGATTTATTCTGATTTGGTTAAAATCATTGAAAGATAAAAGTTTAGCAAAGTGAAGCAGAGAAAAGAACAGTATAAGAAGACTTAAGATTTAGATTCACTAGTTTAAAACTGAGCAAGAAGCACAAACTTTTTATTCTTAAGTGAGATTTATCATACTTTTATCCCCTGTTTAATTTAGTCTTCCTTTGAAATGCTCATAGGAACAGAAACGCATTTCATTAGAGTCTGTCCTCTAAATGATGCTGCTGGAACGTGTGTGTGTCCTCATGGCGCATGGCTTCGGAGCACAAAGCCAAAATGAAGCGGCGTGAGCTGCCAGACACATAATGTGGAGACAGCAACACTTAGACAGAGAATTTACTGCATGAATGCTGGGAGACAGGCACACACACACACACAACACAAGCATACACACAGCTGGGGACGTGGCAGCGTGACTGACAGTGTGAACAACAGCTCTGAATAGCTGTTCTGACTGATTGGATCCCCCCCCCCCCCCCCGCATTTATTCCTTGTTTATTCAATGTTCTTCATCATTGAACACAAACGATGCAGTAACCTCGAAATACGGGGAAAACTGTCACAAACTCTTGCTCCATTGATTCAGTCAGTGTGAAGGTTATACAATGCATACAGTACATATGAATTCACGAATCAAAACTAATTAATCTATAGTTCAAAATAAAACCAAGAAAAACAGAATGTGATTATTTACAAAATCGGGGACCTTTTTTAAAAGAGTTAACCAATTTCTCTGCATAGATTGACTCATGACACCCTGGGAGATGAAATAATGTTACTTCTTTAAGTTCCAGACAAGGTCGACACATTCAGTGAAACTCAAATATGATTTACGGAGCAGAGCGTACAGCTTGATTCACCTGTGTTCATGTGTGCTATCAAATTTTGTCTTATCAACTTTGACTTGGAGGCCGCCGTGTACACAACAATGTTTTCAAGTGTTAACGGAAAAGTTAACGAGCACCAACTCGTGGCCTAATGAGAAAACCACATTGTTTACAAAATACTGCTGTGTTTCTGAAATGAAAAAGCAAAGCAAAAGCTGTGCGTTTTCACTTCAAGTGTCGTCGTGTAAACAGGGCTCAAAACTGTAATTTCACTGAGGCCAGGTCCATGAAGAAACCCCATCCATGTCGATTATGAGTTGAGGGTTTAGTTGCAACCCGAAGGTCAAAATGCAGTCAAGAACGCTCCAGAATAGAACAAAAAGCAAAACAATTGGGATTGTTTGAACTTGTTCTCCAGTGCCAGCTCTTCAGTGTTTCATCCATTTATTGTGCGCACTTCAAAACTGAGGGCCACTTTACCCTAATGGAGTTTCTGAGCAGATTTCAGGACTTTACAGCTTTAAAAAATCCAGATGTTCTCTTTGCATGTGCTAAAATCTGTGTCACTTACTTCATAACAAGATAAAAGGTTATGGGATATGTTTCTGGATTTTTGTGAAAGATTATTGAGTGCTCAAGACCAACAGTTCATTGTGTTATTAACTAAATAAACTTAGATTATTTTGCCTAAAGTTTAATGTAGGCCCGGGTACTACAGGCTATATGTGGCCCTTGGGATCTGCTTGACTGGCTCTTTTCAATTGCAAATCAAATGAAGTGTGCCTGATGCATTTAGTACTTTATTTACATTTAAATGGTCCTTGGTGCATCGCTGGTCGCTACATGGTGGACAAGTGAAGAAACTGTCAGAGTTTTTTATTTGGTGGTGAGACACCAGCACCTATTTGCTAGTTTTGCTTTGCTTTTGTTAAAAATATGAACTTTAGATGAAATAATTGTCACTACGAGGCGATGGACGAGCCCCATCTGCGACGTGCGCTGGATCCCGTCCACTTTGATGAAGTGGACGGGATCCAGCGTACATCCAGATGGTGCTTGGCATAGATAGAAAAAGGAGACATTTTGGGCGAGTTTGTGCTTGACTGTGACAACAAGTCGGTCATGGTGTGTCTGGTGTGGGCAACTTAACCCTGCTCTCTTCAGCTTTGTCCTCTTCTTGAAGAAATCATGGCCTTTACTGGATTTCAGTTGAGGGACTTTCATAAAAATGTGTCAAAATAGGAATATCTCTCAGGAAGATTAGCTGAGGCAAATCGTAGAACTCCAAACACGATGCGCAGACTGCATCCCCTCACTGCTCATCTTTTATTTACATACACTGGAAAGATTCAGGTGGCCAAGTTAGCTGTGTCTGTTTCTCAATGGATTCTTGTGGTTGGCTGCTGTCGCACAGACACAAACTTGACCACAATTGCAACAATCTGGCAGAGAGTAAGACAAAAAGGTAGGTGTGTCAGACACAAACACACATAGAGAAGACGCTCAGGCTCAGAACAAACAGATTGGTGTCTTTGCAAGTAAACAGCTGAGTTGGAGGTTTAAGGACACTGAGGAATGGATTTAATCTCTGTGTTTCTGAGAAAGAGAGAGAGAGAGAGAGAGAGAGAGGGAGAGAGGGAGAGAGGGAGAGAGAGAACACAACAAGTGGAAACAGTGACGAGAACGAAAGCAAAGAGAGAAAAATTGAAGAGACAGAGAAAAAGGAGAGTGGAAAAGGAACAGTAAGGAAGAGTGCGGGGAAAAAAACTAACCAAAGTAAAAGTGTGGATCTCAGCAGTTAGGACTTGTTCAAAATACAGGCCGGAACAACAACAACACTAAAAACATCCTGTCGTCACCTTTAGTAAATACCACAAACACCACCGCAGAAACTGTACAAACCTGCAAAGACAATTTCTGCAAACTTTTCTAACTTTTCTGCGACAGTTCTAAGAAAATAAAAAAGACTAAAACTGAACTGTTTAAAGTGTGTTTTGTCAAACAGCCATGGTCGAGTCCTGGCTCATAGCTGCAGAGCTTTGTCGCCGCACAACAGAATGTAAAAGGACTTTACTCGCTCAGCACATTCCTCTGCTCCAGCAGTCTCAATGGACTTTACACAATCGGCCTCATTCATACAATCGCGCACGCACACACACACACACACACACACACACACACACACACACACACACACACACACACACACACACACACACCAAGAGTCATGGTGACCATACAAGGTGTTTCATCACCACTGGGAGTCATTTCCACTTCGGTGTCTTTCCCAGAGAGATTTCTCCAAGTGGACCAGGGGAGCAGAAGGATCAAACTCCAAAGCTCAGACTGGAAAAGCCACAGCTGCTTCAGGGATGTTTGGCTAATTTGTGTCTCGAGTGTGTGCTGGTTTTTCAAACACCAAGAACTGGTTCTACGTCATCCAAGAGAGTCACACAGTCACACACACTCATGTTCGCATATGCCTGCAATTCAGAGTCAACCCTTCACCTCAAAATTATGTTTTGGAATTTTGGAGCCAGGAGAGAAACCCGGGCATGCGCACATGAAGAACATGTGAGCTCCACACAAAGACTCCCAAGACTCCCCGCACTCATAATTGGGGCCTTGTTGCGATGAGGTAAAACAAGAGTCATCTCTAAAATCAGACAATCTGGAGCACTAATCGTCTTCTGAGCTTGATTCTTCATCTTCCAGAGGAAATGGGAAAAAACATCTTTGGCAACTTTGACAACAATTTGGGTGTCTGTTTACACAACAACTGTGGTCAGAGCCACTGAAAACTTTTTGAGAACGCACCCACTCCACTGTCAATGTTTGTAGCTTATCTCTCTCCGTAAGAGTGCAGTTTTGTTCCAAAGCCACACAACAGCTCCCACGGGTAGAAGAATATTCGCTGTTTTCAGCGTTGCCATGTAGACAGACATCATGTTGAAAACCTCGCTGTATAAATGCGAAACTTTTCCCAAATGAAAAAATAAAGTTCTATGTTTTTACTTGAAATGTTGTGTAAATGTGATCTTGGTCTTCATGTGTGAGACTGCTGACTAGTTTTTTTTCATGTTGGATAGATTTCTGCACTCCCAACTTAACTTTGAAGGAGCATAAGTAACAGTCAAGCCTCCCGCCGGCCCCAGACTTGGCAAATATGAGCTGGAAACATGATTTTTTGCACTCAGACAAAATGTACTTTACTACGAGTGCCCACTGTGATTTCTAATGATCTACAGTTAAAGCTGCAGATTATGCATGCAGGAACCTCTGACCCTCAGACCTCAGGCTTGTTTCAGAAGAAAATGACATGTTTTATCTTAGCTACTGTGCAGAGGTTAATTGATGTTCACGTCCCCGACGAGTCGTGCATGAACATGCAGTCTTTGTTCCACTTACTGTGCACTTGTCAAACCACCCACTCACCCTCCCTTAAAGAAGGAACGATTACTTGTTATCTGAATGTCAGACCTTGAAAAGAAAATGATGCTCCTGGGTGAGAGGCACCTGTGGCTCTGGTTACATTACACTAATTTTATTCGGATGCTGTTGCCACTGGGCATTTGTTATTACTTGAAAAGATATTTCAGGCCACCCGGGAGATTTTATGTCTTGAAATAATGCATCACATCAAGGTTCTGTTAGAGGACTGTGAGGAGAAAAGCATTGACTCCCTCTGGTGACAGCCCTGTGTTACAGATGAACACAGCAACACATCAGCAGAGAAGTGTGATGGCAGCAATACTTCACATCCCTCTGTTTAGAGACAGTTATTTCACATATTCTATATTCAGCTGAAAATTGCATTAGGATAGCCACTGCTGAGAGTCAATCTTCAGGATTCTGTTTTAACTGCAAGTGTCCATATTGTTTATATTTATTTTATCACCCAGTGTTTTTATATTTTGCTTTTTCTTTGCTTTAGAAAGAGTATCTTGCTTTGCTCAACATATGTGAGCCTAACAGAGAATCAGCCTCACTAAACTCTACTGACTGGTGATATGGTTTTAGAAGATAAATCTCTTTAATTAAATATTTTCCTCACTCTACAAGTTTGGAATGTTCAATCACAGATTCACTGGAGCCAAACTCATAATGAAAACAAATTTCCTGTGTTACTATGAGTCACTTTCAGCAGTAATCTTCAATAATGATGGCAAGAACATTCACATGAACAGACGATGACGTTGTATGGATTGCTATGAAGGTGACTCTCAGCTACAAAACTGCCAAGTTCCAGGAAAATATGGTCTGTGATTTGTGACACTTTGGAGGAAAAACACCGTCATTGTTATTATTATCATTATTATTATTATTATTATTATTATTATTATTGTTGTTATGCAGCTATTTACTACAGCAGTAGTGCACATGTGCAATAGCAGCATTTCAAACATCTACATGGAGATGGGAGTCAGAGCAAACGGTTCTGTTTTCCCTCATTTACAAAGTGATGCTCCAAAATAAATTTCCTGCGAAAACAGGTCCAGGACTTACTGACTTATTTCCATTACTTCTTCTCTGCTGCATCACAATGGGATCCTCCACTTTCTTATTGTAAAGGGTGAATGGAATTCATTCTTAAAGGCTATTTTTACCACTCCAGCAATCTCGTAGCACTTTTCATCTACTCAATAATGTCCATAGTTGCCAGGCAATGAACATGACATCCGTATAGCCCCGATTCCTGTCGACTCCCTGTGATGTTGACTTCAAGAGTGAACAGCACACGCTGCCGACAGGGGGAAGAAGAAAAAATAAAAAATCTGGTTGCAGTGCCTTCCACAACACCCATCTACTCATCCTGTAGTCCACCATAGCCGTTGCTCCTGCCCTGCACCATACCTGAGTTTTCTCCAGAGTACCTTTCCAAAAAATGAAGTTAAAGAATGACCGCTTGCTGAGAAAAGTCGCAACATAAGTCACGAGCAGTGCAATATTCCTAAGCAGTTTACCAAGAGCAGCAGGAAATAGTAGCACTGGTGCACAATCTCTTTGTGCTCTCTGGGTTTTTCAGTCACTTAAAAGTGAAAATACAGTTTTGAATATTACCCTTCCACGAGTGAGACATCATCTGATGTTTGAGTCAGACTGCAGGTTTTAATAAGTTGCAGTGCATCTTTTCCTGGCTTTGACTGCAAAACCAATTTCTCCATTCAAGTCTTAAAACAAATGACAAACACACCAGAAAGGAGCAGGAATAACTCTGCTGGGGTTTTCCTGTTGGTGTACTGCCACATAAAGTAATACTCAGACTATGCAATGAGGTTTTTGCTTATTACACCCGTCTTTCCTTTCAACTCTCCACCTCCCAACCTGAAAACTTGCTCAGGAGTCCCAAAACTCCGCCGCCCACTCACACCCATTTACTTGTGATCTCCCCAGGCTGAGTCATTTATTTAAATCCATATTCATTTCCCTTCCAGCTAAGTGATCTGTCTGAATTTACAGTTGCTGGGCTCCCTCTGTCTTCCCTCACTCTTTTACGGAGCCAGATTTCCTCTATTAGTCTCTCTCAGATGTGTATTTTCTTCCCACAATGCTGCTCATCCATCTCCCTCACTCTCAGATTTCATCATGCAATCTTTTTCTGTGTGTGCTCCACAGCCTCCCTCCTCCCCTCTCCGCTCATTTCAATCGCTCGCAGCCTGGGGCGATCCAATCCATCTGACTTTGGGAAGACCATCATCCAATCAGAGCTCGCTCAGTAGACAGAGGCGGGCCCTGAGGGACCCCCGGCCCCACTCTCTGATGGGATTAGACGTCCCACCTGTCTGTCACTTAAGGAAACCCACACTGGGCCAATCGCCTCTTCACATAGTTTTATGTGACTGTTATTTAGACACAGGGCTCACACACACACACACACACACACACACACACACACACACACACACACACACACACACACACACACACACACACACACACACACACACACACACACACACACACACACACACACACACACTGATGAGTGCACCCATTAGCAGTCTGTAGCCCCATATATTAGTCTTCTGTAGCTCGGATAATAGACAGCTGAGTGAGGGAGCAGTTGAATGGTGTGCGCATACACAAAAAACACACACACACACACACACACGCACGCACGCTCAGTCTTGTATTTCTATCCTTGTGGGGACCTTCCATTGACTCCCATTCATGTCTAGCCCCTAACCCTGACCCTTACCCTAACCCTAACCCACACCACAACAAAGCCTAACCCTAAAGAAATGTTTTTGCACTTTTACTTTTTTCAGTAACAACAACATGGTCAAGAAAACACTGTTTCTCCTACTTAGGACCGGAAAAAGGTCCCCACAAGGCACGTCGTTCCACGTTTTGCTATCCTTGTGGGGACATTTGGCCCCAACAAGGATAGAAATACGAGAACGCACACACATACGCACGCGCGCGTTAGCATCTTATCTCTGGACCTGTCATTTTAAATTTGTAAAAGTGGGGAGTGAAATGTTCTCTAATGGACATCTGCACTCGCCTTTTCTCCACAATAAAAATGTGTAATGGAGAGATTAGGGAGAG
>NW_021941380.1:0-107500 GCF_902148845.1 Salarias fasciatus | reverse complement strand
CTCAAACAGCAAAAAAATATTGGTTTGCCTTCCAGTTCATGGGCAAATACATAAATACAGCTTCCCTGGAGCACTAAAGCTTATATTCAGGAGGAATCGGGGATTAGCAGAGGGCTCTCTCTACCAACACAGTGACAATTATAGTAGAAATGATGGATGGAAATTTATTAGTAAGGTTTCTTGACAACCAGCAGTAGGATTACATATAAAAATGGATAGATCAGTTTGAAATAAACTTAATACTTGGATATTTTAATGAATGTTATGTTCGCTGTGAATTGGATCTGGAGCTGACAATCTTGCAACAAATCATTGTCAGTACAGGACAGATATATGCTACGAGTATAAACATAGGAGGTTTACATCTACTGCACTCTAGATTTGAATGTTCAAAACCCTTGTTATTAAAGGATGGGATAATTGTCTGTGAAGTTCTTTGATGGTTTAAAGTTTTGCATGAGTCTATCTCTGTTTATCAACCACCTTGTCATTTGAAATTGGGCAAGAGAGGCAGGCTTCCACGATGCTGAAACCAGTATGGTGGTCTATGGTATTAACAGCCGGGTTCAAGCTTTGAACCTTTGGGCCAAACAAAAAAGCGATGGTTTGGAAACCTTGAGGCTGACCAAAGGACTGAAGCAGAGGTTGCAGGTGTCCAAGTAGAGCCGGAAGAGATTTGGTCGTCGAAACAGCGAGGAGCTTTGGAAACAAACGGGGCAGCGGCCAATACAGGAGGAGATGAAGCAACAGGCATGGGGCTGGACTGGCTGCTAAGGAGGTTAGATGGACATGTGGTCAAGTCTTTGAGTGGAACTCACAGGGAAACACAAGTGAGGGAGACCCCGACATACTGAGAGACACATAAGAAGGTCAGGGTTAGAGGAGAGAGGGCAGACAGGATGTGGTGTAAGGAGAAATATACTGTGTAAAACAGGATCTGATGGAGAGTTCTAGAGGAAGTCTTGTGTCATTCTTGGTTGTCAGAACCTACTGCTGTTAAACTACAATTAAGTGAAAATTACTTGTTACAGTTACACTCACCTGTTGTGCAAGAGATCAATCGACTTAAGAATTTTCATCATGATTAATCAAAAATGAGGATTTTTCACTTAAAATAATGTGGTGTAAAGGGAGTCTCAGAGTCCTACAATGCTTTCGCCTTTTTAAGTTACCACCTAATCAAGCATGACTGCTGTCTGATGGCAACATAACCCCAATTAGTGTGAAGCGAACACATGACAGTCTACCAGAACCTTCTCCGTGGTTAAAACACTCACTAATATCTTTCTTGTCAACCATCCCGCGTCCTTATTTAGCAATGTGGCTGACTTAATAGTTTTAATGAAACTAATTAATTAACCTATCATGACAAATTCATGATCACTGGTTCCAATTACAATAGTATGAAAAAAAAAAAAAAGAAAGAAGTTGATAGTTCTTCTTTCAGTATAGTAAAAGCAAATCATCTTTTTTAGTGTGGAATCAATTTGTATTTATTGGCAATTTTTTTGTTGTACACTTAGTAGGCAGAGTGAAATATCTTTCAAATGGAATCTTTCCATTCTCTGGATGTATGTTGTGTAAATGGTGTCTGAAGCCTAACCAATACTCGGTATACAAACAATACTCGACAGCTCAGCATTGCAGCACACACCGCCCAGGGGGCAAGGCAAAGAATTGTGGCTTCAGAGTCATTTGCAATGCGTTGTACACCTGCGATAGCATGGACGACACAGTGCAAGATGCTAGCTTGTAGCTACAGTGTGCTGATCTGAACCTACAGCTTCACTGCCAATCCTTCAGCCAAACTGCTCATTATGGAGAGCAAATACACACCGATGACTTTAATTTGGCTTTCTGACTGATCCTTCTACGTTTCTAGCTGTTCAGGAACTGTTCAGATCACAGACTACTGCGCACACCGAGTTTCGGGTTTTACTTGAATGTCTGATTTTACACCATTGCATTGTGTTTTGATGCCATCAGAACTGTGAATTTCCCGACGAGGATGAATAAAGTATCTATCTACTTTGCAGCACGCACCACTTCAGCAGAGACCCTCCAGGGGTGGACGGACTGTGTCGACATTGTGCACTGTTCTGTTTATATGGTACAACAGTATCCTGGAGCCATTAACCCAATACACCACAGCAAGGGACTTTGCTGGATTTAATGATTTATTCAAATGTATAGACAAAACCAGACCACAGTTTTATTACTGGTTGAAAAAGACTTTTGAAAAAGGGGGTATGACGGTGCGCAAACAAACACACACACACACACACACACACACACACACACACACACACACACACTGCTGCTCCCCGTCTCTCTCACCGATAACACCCCTGTCATACAAAGACAGGTCAAACACCGGGCACTCACCGAGCGCTCTCACTGTCTGACGGACGGCCTCGGCAGCATGTCAGCGGTTCACGCGTGGCGGTGACATGGCGTTAATGCACCGCCAGGAAGCAACATGGCTTCCTGAGGGAACACAAAATGGAGGCATGGCCGCTGCTAGCAAAATGTCAGGGTGGAAGAGAGAGGACGGGTCTGGATGCCGGCAGGAACTTTGGGTACTGGTTGGGGATCAATATGAATCTTCATCTCGCTTGTTTTGTTTTTAAGATTTCCTCTTCAGTGTTTGTATTGGTAGTCATGCTGCCGCCGTCACTCTCTGACCTTCATCAAGCGATGGTTAATGTGTGTTTGGACATGACACACATGACATCGCCCTACTTAAGTTGTCAATAGGTATAGATGTGTGTGTGTGTGTCTGTGTGTTTATGTAATTGCGGCAGTGTATTTTAGCATGGTAATTAGCGACTAATTAGTTATCGATTGAGGGCGGCATGTTTTATGGAGGTGAGAGGACGAGTGTGACACAGGACACAACATAACATCTCAGCTCTAATTCACCCACACACACACACACACACACACACACACACACACACACATCTGCCTATTCCCCCTCCATCTTTCTGTTTCTCACGCGTGTCAATAATTCAATAATTCCCTTACTGAAATAATAATGGCATTAATTAGTCCCTGTAGGATTTTTTTTACAGCTCATTAAAGTAAAAAACAAATATGTTACAGTTTAAAAGAAAAAAAAATTGTATGTTTTGTCATGTTTGTGTTTGATTTTAATATTTACTGTGCCATGTTAAGACAAAATGCCAACTTTAAAAAAAAAGTCTGTAAGAAGTTTGAATGACTGACTGAATGGCTGAATGACTTACGTAGTTAGACTGATAAACATTTTTATTGTAACTTGTGACTTACTTAAAGGTATAATGGACGATGTTTTAGCCAATGAATGGCATGATGCGAGTGTCAACTAATAGTCCTCCAACATGTCAATCACGCTGAAGAAATGCTTGCGTAATGCCGTCAAGTGCGCTCGTAGGAGCAGCACAGCAGGTAGGATGGTCTGGCGCGTGCGCATTTTTCAAAAAGCGAGTAACAGACGTTTGGCTTCGACTTTTTCAAGAAAATCGTCCATTATACCGTTAATTCTTGTTTTTATTCTTTCGTACAAAATGAAATGACAAGCCAAACATATGAGCAGCAAGTAAGTATGTATAATGTGCATTGCTCAAAGCTATGAAGGACAAACCAGACCTATGTTCTCTAGGATTATATCAAGTTTACACACCTTCCACACTTACTTGAGATTAAAGTTTAATAACAATCTGACTTCCTTCTGGTATCCTCTAGCACTGGAGTCAAAATGTGAAGAACGGCCCAGGCTCATCATTTTAATTTCCTCAAACTGATGAAATGAGGTTGATAAATTTAGTTAAGAAGCACGCTAATTAATTTTTTTTAAACAACGAATAAAGATTACCAGCTATACACACACACACACACACACACACACACACACACACACACACACACACACACACACACACACACACACTCTAACTCAGGCACCTTTGCGTGTTTCCAGCTTCTGTAAATAAAGTTTTTCATTAATGTTCACATCATGTGAATCACATGTGTGGGCACTGTCCACGTCTTTGATGCTGTTCTGTAAAATCCAAACCCATCAACATTTCTTTGTGCTGAAATTGTAAGTTTGTTTAAAGCTATTCATTTACAGCCAACCATAACAGTCTTCAGAAGAGATAAGAATGCTGATTCAGCATACATTCATTTAAAATTGAGTTGAAGGTTAGAATATAAGTCTTCTGTAATGTGGCAAAAGCTGCACAGGGTGCAGGGTTCCATGGAGGGATTTTTTTTCCCTCCCTATTACAGTGATTAAACTTACTCCAGCAGCAGACCGGACAAAGCACATCACATAAATGTCTCTTAGAATCTAAGGAGTGCAGAGCTGTCTCCTCGCACGCATTCAGAGTAAATTCACTGTAAACTCATGCAGCAATTTCCTCAGACTATAAGGTCCGTCAGTATGACAGCATTTCCAGTTGGAACACATGGCCGTTGCCTCTCTTCACAAGGAAATGTCAAAAATGCCGAAAATGATGTAGTTTGCATGCCAGTCCACGAGTGGGTGCTGTTTGTTGAAACGAAACCACTGCAGAGCTGGATTAACATGTCCTGCATATTTTAATGTTCTCTGGTGTTGACTCACTCAGACACGGGTAATCCTTAAAAAATGGTTCCAGGAAGCAGGTTATCAACTCGATAATTCAACCCAGGGTTTTCCAATGATGATCAGAGTGCGTGCTCATTAAAAGGGGCGGAGTTTGCAGTGTCTGACCAATCACAAACATGGAGGAATCCCAAAGTGCATTGTATTTTGCTGTGGAGGAACAGGCTGTCATTCTGCATAAATATAACGAATTCTGCAGCTTTATCCAGGCCAGAAACAACACTATTCCTGCAGCAAAAACCAGGAAGGAATGCTGGCAGAAAATAACCAAATCTGTCCATATGTATTCATTTGACCTTCTGAAAGGACAGTGCTCTGTACACTATTTTACTTCATGATGTTTTGTGAGCATGTTTTGTGTTAGATTATTATTTCCTTACCGTGAAGGCACGAGTAACTGTGTGCCATGAATTCATGCTTTCAAGTCATGTGTCACCATTATTATTAAGCTCATTATTTCAGAGGCAGCCCGGAACAAGTCAGGATGAAGTACAGAAGCATCCTTCAAAATGCTAAGTGACAAAGCGTCATTTAATTATGTTAAAGGATTGTATTCCTCCTTAAAACCTCCTTCGATGTATGTGTGGTCTTAAAAACCACATGTATATAAGCAATGCATCTTGTGACGAGTGAATCGTAAAATTGTAATCGTTATTGAAACATCTGATTAAAATCTTAGTTGTGCTGAAGCTGGTAAACTTTGCATATAAATAAAATATTGCTTTACTTGTTGCTTGTTGTTGTTGGAAACTTTCCTCCTTTTGCTTTTAGCACAAGTCACACCCTGGTGATACCACATCAATTCATGGATTAAACAGTACCTGTGATAGTTGTAGAGCACATTAACACGTCAGCTTGAAACAAAACTGCATCTGTTGCTGCACTTTAAATATGTGGGCGAAACATTATTAATTAATTCTTGATATATCTGTTATTTAAATATTTTTTTTCCTAAATTATTGATAGAAAAAAACTTTCTGAAGGTGTTTGGGACAATTCTCTGCATACTGACTGTTTCTCGCCTTCACATGTATTTATTTTCTCCATCCTGTTGACAGTGGGTTTTTTTTTTTGTGTCATAAGGAAATCTATTGAGCACTTTACGAGGGAGGCACTGGGGAAACATTCATAGCTTTGCTGATTTAACAACAAAATGTCTCTCTGTGCTGCAAAAAAAACGGACTCACCGGAGGTTTAAAAGATGGTTCTCAAGGTCGGCGCTTCCACAGATAGATGTCTTTGGGTGTCGCTAATGGTCCGGCCTGATGTTACGCACTTCAACTTGCTGGCTATTTCCTAAGCCTGTTACCGCTAAATGGAAAACGTGTGAGTTTGGGTGATAGCGTGTGTGTGTGTGTGTGTGTGTGTGTGTGTGTGTGTGTGTGTGTGTGTGTGTGTGACCTCTACCTTTAATCCACTTTACCTTTCATTTCCGTTCTAGGCTCCTAAATGACCCAGGGCAGCTAAATCTCCTTCTCCTCTTCCACTTTACCTCACCTTTACTTTTCTTTTTTCATTTTATCCTCATTACATAGTTTTCCTGCCAATATTACAGCGACAAGGTCTCCATTTTTACTCAGTGAGTATTTCCACTATTAATTTTGGTGAAGTTTCCAGATTAATTAAGAGTCACTTGACTTGTAATTGAAGATGAGTTGGATTTACATTGCTATGACTGGATATTGTTTTGTTTAATTTAATTTGATAAGTGAATGATTTAGACTAGTAGTGAAAAGTGAGAATGAAACAGGTAACAGCAGCTATCATGTATTAATATGTATTCATGACTAAAAGATAAAAATATATTTGCCTTCTTGAAAACATGGTCTCTATTTATTGGCCTAATGTGTTGTTTCCAAGCTAACTGTACACTAAACACTCCAGATATGATTGATTTTCTCAAAAACTGCTTCGCCTATAACTCTGCGGCAACCAATCGGGCAACCAATTTATTTGTCAAGAGCAATAAAGGTGCAGGAAATTGTCCTTGTGTCGTAATGCATGTACAAAGATTCCTACAGAAACCTGCCGTGCAATACACAAGAGGATCCCTAATAGATAGACTTTATATTTAGTGCATGACAGTGTGTCATTATACACACGCACCGACCGATGTTATGAATGCCGTGCATCAATTTTATAGCCAATTGTGACAAAGAACGGCCGCGGCTATATCAGGAGACAAGCGCGTGATGCATTGGAACGACTGGCAGAAGAATTCATTGAGTTATATCGGCTGCGTTTAACTCCAGAGGATTTACAGCGCCTTCAGAATCACATCGATGTCGTGGAAAGCGCGTTGGTGCTAACAACAAGCACACGCCTGAGAAATTACAGTAACCATGGCGGCAAAACCAGATCCAACAGGAGGTGAGGGATTTGATGTCACATAAGTCACATTATCAGTTTTATTTTGTTTTGTTTGTAAAACCTGAGACTGCATCTGTGCTGACAAAGACCCCAAAGATCACTTCAAATGCATTTATTTATTTATTCGGCAGTGGTAAAACCAGCCCTGATGACACTAATATGGTTTGATGAGCCACTGTTTTCAGCTGAAGTGGAGATTTTGTTCTGATTTCTGATGCCAGTTAAGCTGTATCTGGTGAATTCTGCTTCACGATGACAGGTGGAGGTGACACTAAAAAGATCATAGGTGACGTGGCGATGAACACCACACAAAGCCAGTTATCTCCGAGGTCACTTTTCTGACCCCTCCTGCTTAAAAAACCCTCAAAAACTCAGAGGGATTGTGAGGCCCAGTGTCACCGTCTGTATTCATACTGAAATCCAGCCCAAGCTTTTAACACTTTGCTCTAACAGAGGATTCTGTCCTCCCCGAACTCGCCTCTGTACACCACCTGACAGCTGCACCACCCGAATCCCACACCCCACCTGCCACTGGTCACTCTTGGGCGGGGCGCCGCACATCAGGAGTGACACCGAGAAGGGACCACACCTCACTGGGTACGTGAGGAAATATTAAAAGTGGTGAAGGAAGCCGAGCAGACCATATTAAAGTGTGCTACACTCGATTCAACAGAGCAGCTTTGGCACGTAGCGGACACACACATTAAGGAGGTCCAGTCACCAGATCTGCAGCTGTATCATTAACATTGATCATGCTCCAACCAAATGAAGGAAAGTGAGGAGTAAAAAGAGCATCGAGAGCTCCAGTCCCAGTGCGGACAGCGAGCAGTGTGTCCAGTCTGGTGCGACTACACAACAAAAACAAAACTTCATCAGCATTTAAACCTGCTGCCTGTGGTGAACATAACAAGCTGTCCTGTTTCTCCTCTGTGCTGGACACAAACACACACTCACACACTCTATCACTCTTGTTTCACATTTTTGGCACTTACACACATTGAGACGCACACAGAGATCATCACACTGACACACCCAGGGGCTTTGAGCGGTAATTGGTTTGTGCGGCGATTCCTTTAGCGATGTCGTCAGTAATTGAATTTGACAAAGAGGAAGACAAAAAGGCTCGGAAGTGATTGAGGAGTGTGTGTGTGTGTGTGTGTGTGTGTGTGTGTGTGTGTGTGTGTGTGTGTGTGTGTGTGTGTGTGTGTGTGTTTGGATGGATACAAAGGAGATTAAGAATTGATCAGGGTGTCATTTAATGAAGCAGTAGTGGAGTTTGACACGTATATAGGTGATACCACATGCATGCACACACACATACATGCAGCCCTCCGTCCTTGGGAAGATTCCGTGTTCGTACTTATGTGACGTCTATGTCAGGATAATAAAAGCGTGCTCAAGAAAGTGTGTGTCGACGGTGTAATATCCAGTGAATCCAGTAAAGAAAACGTTACCGTCACACCACTACCGTTGAAGGTTTATTAGTAAATGATCAGTCTTTTATAAACAGCAGCTCCGATGTCATTACGGAGGTTTCTGATTGGTCGTTAACCTCCTGTGACCCAGACCAGAGACTTGTGTCCTCTGCAGTGGAACTGTGCTACTAAATTTAATTGTATTTCCACAGTGCCATCAGGGTGTACTGAAGCTTTTCGCTGAGGGTTAGAAAATGTTTCCTTGCATTCATGTAAAATTGATAAACACTTTTCCGTGTTTTCGTCATTCATTCATTCATTTTAGGTGAAACTCTGTACTTTTTTTCTTCTTTCTTTTGTGTAATCGAAGTGGCAGTTTCAAACAGTGCTCTAACAGTTTAAAGAAATCCATATCAATCAATCGGATGTGGTTTTCTGAAGGTTGTACTGCTGTTCTTGTCGATGGAGGTGGCAGAGCATATCGCATCCAAAATCCAGAGAGGGACGGACGTAGGAAGGCCTACACGCTGCTGCTGCACTCGGATGTAGAGGAGGTGGAAAAACATGAGACGAACCTGAATCTTTGATTTCCTCCACTCTGAATACTTATTTATTACAAAATGCAGTGTTACAGGTCATTGGTGACATTACTGAATCAATAATTCAGTAATAGTTTTCTCAGTTTATAAGCTTCTCTAAATAAACTATCCCATTTGAATATCTGTTGAAGGGTGGTATTTCCTAGTTTTTTTTAGTTTTGTGGAGGTTTTTGGGTGGAAATCAACTCCGCTGACCTCCCACAAATGGTCACTGTCAGTATCTCTGCTCACTGTTGTTCCTCTTTATATTGTTTTCACCATACGGCCTGTAGAGGTCACACTAAATCTCACGATTGTGCACCTCTATGGGACTGATAGAAACCCATACTTTGCTTCCTGTGTCTCCTCTCCTCTTCTCATTGATCCCTTTGTCATCTTCTCATCACTTCTCATCCCATCCTACCTCCTTGCGCCCCTCTGCATTGCGTGAGGTCAGGATAATGCTACTAATTTGTGTGTACGGCTGCGTTCGTCCCCTATCCGTCCCCTGCCGGCTCTGACACCCCCTAACCTTACACATAGTGCTGTGTCAACAACAGCCACACATCGGCACATCACAAGTGACAGAATCTCAGCGGAGCGGGGAAAGATAGTTTACACGATCAGAGAACGGGAGTGGAGGGAGGAAGGGCCAAAGAAGAAAAGGGGAGATATTATCTATGCGGTACTTCACTGTTGCTTCTGTTGTTGTCAAGGATAAATGGCCTAAACAATGCAAGAGGAGCTGCTTGTGTGAAATCAGCAGCAGTATATAGCAGTCGGTGATGGATTCAGCCAGTCAGTTCTTTATATTTGTTTGCTAGGCTGGGAAATGTGTTGCGTACTGCAAACATTCACTCACCATGCAATTAAGCAAAATGCAAGTTAATGGGATGTGATCCGAGACTGGATAAAAGTTTAAACGCACGTTGTTTCCCCCTTAAATTATTGGAGCTAAGCTACACATATATTCCCGTAAACACAGTTCATCTATCTCTTTTATAAGTTCAGGAATGAAATCAAACTCAAGTTGTTGCCCAACAAACTTACTCTAACAAAGTGTGATGAAACAAAACAATCGCAGAAGGAAACTGCAGCTCTGGAAACATTCATTCATTTTCTGCTCTGTCCTAATGCCTTTTACTACTGCAGGAGCCTGAAAGTTTCAAACTCTGCAGCAGAGGTGGAAATCAATTCTTGCTCCAGCTACTCCTTCAGTGATATGGTTCTCTTTTTTTGATATAACTTCAAAGAGAGATGCGCTCCTATTTCCCAAGCTGCCATTGCCATTGTGTTTTAGGATCCCATATATCATACATGGATGACAAAGCTGCCTAATTCTCAAGGTTCAACTAAACGTGGGAGAGAAACGACTTGGGTTCAACATTTTGAGAATACTCTCTCTGTGACAGTTAAATGAGAGGATCCGTCAAATATAAAGGCTACAGCAAGCAGTCACTTCGCTGAGCTTAGCATGATGATGAGCAATGGGGAAACATATCTAGAAAAAAAAGGTTTTAAATGATTTATAATCAACTGAATCTCTGATGTTATCAAGATCATAATTCAAATTTTAATGGCGTCAGATGGTAAGAAATATTGTGATCTCTTGTGGTTGTGGTAATGTAAGCAAGAGCCATTCAAGGCATGCTTGTCTTCAAATTATAGGTAATAGAGTGTGAATAGGAGCACATTTTATCAGAGCAACAAGAGACTTAATCAATGATGTGGCCTGTGAACCAGAAGCAGCCATCAAGAATGCTCAATCCCACACATTTACTGCTTTTTATACCAGTGTCTGAAACGCAACTTATTAGTAACAACAGCAAAAGCACTGTTTAACGACTAGAAACACTGTATCTGTATTTCATCTATACTTAATTTCAGAATTTAGAATATTTACAATTATTCAAGACACAGTAAATGTAGAGTTTAATTAAAGTATTTTAATGACAGATAAGTAGAATGAAATGATAACAGCAGGTGGAATATTGTTCTTTATAATCTGCATTATCAGTTACTCTGAGACATAATATCTCAGTCATCGTGTAATCCTGCCAACTTGTCCTGTAGCCCAAACCTGAACAGTCACATAGATGAAATGTGTTGGTTAAAAAAGAGTACGTCATTCTGGACTGGAAAAGTCACATTGCTGCCCAAACCAAGCAAAACAGCAAGATGTGTTATCATTTTGACAAAGGTTTTCAATGTGTATGAGGCTAGTAACGTACAGTAACTATTCTATTTACCTCAGATGTCATTGTGTGATTCATATTAGCAGGAAGAGGAAACTCCAGTAGCCTATTCCTTTTGTAAAGTAGCCTCCCGTGTTCAAATAAGCTGCTCATACAGTGTATGGATGCAATGAAGAAGAAGGAAAAGGTTAAGTTAAGACAAGATGTCACTGTGGCAGGTGACAGAAAAAAGAAAATGTGTTTTGCAATTCATTTGTTTTACAAATGACACATGGGGAGTTTTATTCATAAAGATTTCCACTCCTGGTTGACGGTTGCAGCTTTGTATTATAAATATGACAAGAGAACTTGAAAGCTGTTGTTAAATGGACTTAGCAACTTTTTGACGTTAAGCATTCATGCTAATTTTTTTAATTAGCTGAAGGCTGGAATGTTATATTTTCCATCAGGACATGTGTTTTGACAAACCTTTAACAAGACAGCAAGTTTTATCTTTTCTTTTCCTTGCAAAGCCTATTTTTAGAATTGTTTTTTTTTTTTTTCCATTAAACTAAGTATCTCTAGTTGAGACATGACATAAATGGATTTATCTATCCACTGTGTGTAAAGTTTAAAATCTCAGTTAGATAGTCTGATCCATCATCAAGAGAAATCCAGTGAGGTTTGGCCAGTCATGAGAAACTGCTGCCTTCCAGACGGTGCTCAGGGCACGGTGGTCCTTTGTGCGCTCTGCTGGCTCTCCGGATGCTACTTTACAGCTGTCACCGTGACTCACTGACAGCTACAGCTACCTGGAGCTGCACCCAAAGGGTGCCATTGTCAAACAGCTGTTTGTGTTTTCCTGCGTGCGTGCGTGCGCGCGTGTGTGTGTGTTACGGTTTCTCTCGTGTGCAAGAAATTGCGAGACAGGGAATATCTGTCAGATCAGATGTCAACAAACAACAACAGTCATTCATCACACGCAGACTTCCCTCGCTCGGCAAACAAACACAATCAGCACCGAAGAGATTTTAGTGCTGCCGAGAGGCTGATCCACAGACGACAGACACTTCATTGTGCCCTATTATACTAATTCCTGTATATTCATATCTATGTATTATAATTAAAACGGCAGTGGAGATTTGACAGGACATGTTATCGGTTATTTGATAGATGTTGCAGTTGAAAACATAATTTTATCAGGGAGACAGGCCTCGGCAGAGTTTCCATTCCATATAATGGTATCTTGGTTTGCTCTCCATTGAAGGCATTTTATGTAAATGAGCTTGTTTGATGTTCAGAATAAGTCAGACTTTTTTTTTTTTAATTTGAAAAGCTGTTTAAAAGCAAAACTGTGCTTGCTGAATAATTCTGATCTATGCTCCGAACCTGCCTGTCTTCACTGAATAAACATTTACAATAATTATAAAAATTATAAAAATTATAAAAATAATTAAAGTTAGCATTCTAACTCAATCCTATATAAAGTAATGATTCCATTCAAATGTATCCATCCATTAACATTACAGTATAAACCATATGCTTTTGGGTTGCGAAAAAAAAAAAAAAGAAAAAAGGAACACAATCATACCTACTACACAAGAATAAATGCGACATGTTTGTATTTGGTGGCTTTAAAACCAAGCTACTTACCATAAATATAATTCTTTTTTTCTTTTTTCTTATGACCCAAGGAAATCACATTCATTCATGATCTAGCAGGAACAGTCGGTCCTGGACAGACAGATCCCAAAACTAAAGAGCCATTACGGGTGGTTCAACTCTAAAACTACCAAGTCCCAGGAGAATATGGGCTGGGAGTCATAATACTCTGGAGAAAAACATTAAATTCTCCATCTAGAAGTGTTTTCTACAGCTGTACTGCAGCAGTGTGCAGCAGCAGCAGCATTTTCAAAAAGTTGTGTTTCTCTGTGACGCTGAGCTCTGTTGTTGTGTAAACAGACACCCAAAATGCAATTATAATTTAAAAAAATGACCAAAAAAAGAGCTGAATAAGTTTACACAACGACAAATAAAATCAATTCAGCTGTGCAACTCAGCTAATGAAACTCCAACTCATTGCCACACCTGAGGAAGACGGTGTTTCAATTCCCTCCATTAAACTTAAAAGACCAGTGAAGAAGAGCGTCTCTCTCTGCGCTCCTGTCGGATTCCTGATGCTAATTAGCGTCAGCGCCGCTCCAGGCAGCTAATATCTGTGTTTACCCTCAGTCACACTCAAAAACAAATATTTTTAACAGTCGTATACTAAAAAACAGAAACACACACACAAACGGAAAAGCACACCTGAAGAAGCTTTCACACATGTACTCTGTTTGTCCATGACCAGCTGGATATGCTCTTATACACCTGTGTTTAGGCGTCGTCGGCTTTACTCATCAAACACACCTGAACACACACATGCACAGAGCGCTCACACTTATCTGAACGAGCTGCTTCCACTTCAAGCGTGTTGTTATTGATTATTCTTAAACAGCGCCGCTCCTGTCGACTTGTACCAGGAAATTGGCTTCATATTGAAACTGTCACAGCGAGGGTGCGTTTCATTTCAGGCCCCCGAGGGCATACGGAGCGCAGCGAGGAATCAATTCCGAGTCTGGCTTTGGATTGTTCCTGTCAAGGTGTTGAAGGTATTTTTTTTACTTTATTAATTAGTACAGTAGACGTGTGGAGAGTGGCGTCAGACCCCGAGTACGTCCTTCGACCGGGTTTACTTTAAAGTGTTTCCAAAGCCGACTCTGCTAGAAAGTCCTTCACAGAGACTCTGGATCCCTTCCAGGTTCGCAACGGCGCCTCCAGACAACCTCTAACCTCCACATTGAGGGGATTTAGTGGAGACCAACTCTCCATAGTCAAGGAAACCAAAACTACAAATGAACTTGATGTATGAAAAAACTGTTGCTTGATTGTCGAAAAATGTGTTCATTTGTTTGTTTTTTTCATACTTTTAATTTTTTGAAAGAAAAAATCATCAGAGTGAATTCTCAATATAATAAATCTCACGGTTTTCATCATGCACACAGACAATGCCATAATTGACGAAAGTGATATGGCTTTCAAACATTTGTTAAAATTGTTGCTTTTATATTTATTTGAGTTCTTTGCAAATTAAAAGGATCACTATGGAAGGAATTTCTCACTGAGTTCAGAAATTGACATGAGAGTCATGTATTAGAACAGGGTTGTCAAACATAAGGCCCGTGGACCAAAACCAACCACAAGCGGCTCCGATCCAGACCAACAAACCACCAAGCAAAGTGTAAAAAATCTTAAATAATTGATTAAAAAAAAATTTCCAAAGAGTCGCAGACACAACACAGGAGTTGAGATATTGGCATGACAGATTTGTTCAAAGCCATGCTGTCAGGGTGCGTTTGTAACACACACACACACACACACTCTTCTGAGTGGGGAATTTAACATCTGTACTCTGTTAAATCTGAAGCTAATGTGGGGTCACTCCACGTAGTAACTCAGCATGCACATGAGAAACACCATTTGTTAATCAAACCCTCTTTGCAAAATCAAGCCTAGCCTATGTGATCAGTTAGCTTGAGAAAACATGAAGTGATGTGTGGAGATAGTGTTTGCTTCACAAGCTTCACTTCATCCATGTGTGAACAAATCTGGGAGCTCATAATGTTGTACTTCATTTTCTGCACACGATGAAAATTTCCCATCTGCTAACCTTCCCAGTTCCTTGAATGCACCATCAGTCACTTCATATCTTGATTTATTTTTACATCCACTATTTTTGCAGCCCCCTGAGGGCAACTTTTGGCCTTTCAGAATTCTGGTTTCTGCCGTTACTTTTGAATGTGTCACTGTTTTCTTCATTAATGTTGACAAACAATATCTCTTAGAGTCACAGCCTTGTATTCTGGAACTATTTTTAAGTTAGAATGAATGTTATCTGCAGTATTTTAAGAATATTAATTATTTATTTTTGTTGAAAAAAACCCCCACACACATCAGAAATAGCTTATTATTCAAAGTAGGCTGTTTTATACACATCTTGGAACATGTCTGGAGGCCATCTTTAATGATCCAGGCAGAGCGTCTTTACATAATCAACATTGCTCCATTAATTAAAAAGAAAATGAAAAAAAAAAAAAAACAACAAAAATCTTTCTTTCATGAGCAGATAATTGCAGGCTCTGCACATATTAGTAGTTCAGTTAAATTTTAATTGAATTTGAAATCTGCACCATGTGATAAGTGGCACTATGTTCTCTTTAGCACCGAGTGAATTGGAGTGTGACACAAATCCTCTTAGATTTTAGATTACAATGACAGTTGAAGACAGGAAGACCTCCTGCTGTGCTAATTATTCCCAGCTAATGACATCAAATCCTTAGAATTTCAACCACATTGACTCTACTTTTTCAAAGCATTCTAGGAATAATTTCTTAATCTTTATCTTACTTGCAGGTCAAGATTCAAGATCACTTGAAAATGCCCTGAAACCATTTTTCAATTCTTACTCAAGCAGATATATCAACAGGTTTTCAACCACAACCATTAAAAGTACTGTAGATAGCAAATGTGACCAAGTGTCTCTAATTTCAGCCTTTAAAATTGTGCAGTATTATTGTGTCTCTCGATGGGAGAATAAAGTATTTTCTAATAGCGTGTAGTTCTCACTCCTTCATGTCTGTGTGTATTTTGTACCTTGATGACGTAGATGTCCGTCGAGATGCAGGTGACCGAGTCGTCCACCTCCCTCACCTGCCCGTCCGTCTCCACGGTGACCAGTTTGATGGGCACCACCACGTGCCGACCAGTTAGGATGGCTGTGTTCACCACCTCCGTGTCCTTAAAGAGATCAAAAGAGGAAAAATTTAAGCCTCAATTGAATCAGAACAAATAATGGTTTCATGAGTCATGTATGGAAAAAAAAAAAAAAAAAAAAACACAGAATTTGGTTTGTTTCACCATTGACTTATGGAATTAAAAGAACAAATAAATAAAGAAACACCTTAAAAATAGTACTTGCAGGTGGTGGAATGAAGCACTAACAAATGCAACCTGTGCATAAAAAACAGATGTGAATCAGCACCATGGACAGTGCCTTAGATTTTTCATCACAGAGCGACCTGCTGATAATCTGTACCACAATTTTCGATTGGCTATTTCAGCACCATGGACAGCACCTTGGGTTTTTCATGAAAGAGTGACCTGCTGATAAATTGCACCAAAATGGTGTATTGGCTAGGTCAACAATATGGACAGCACCTTGGGCTTATTAGAAGAGCGACTTGCTGATAATCTGCACCAAAATGGTGTATTGGCTATTTCAGTACCATGGACAGTGCCTTGGATTTATCATTAAACAGTGACCTGCTGATGGTCGGCACCACAATTTTTTTTCAACAATTTCAACACCATAGATAGCACCTTAGATTCATCAGTAGACAGCAATGTAATATTAGCCTTTACCACAACAGTCTATATTAGCACAACATGGCTATATTAGAACTGTGGACAGCACCTTGGAATCATCATGAAAGAGTGACCTACTGATATTCTTAACCACATTTGATTCTATATTTTAGCACCCTGGCCAGCACTTTGAACTTATTAAAACATTGACCTACTGATACTCTACACCAAAATGGGGATTGGCTATTTCAGCACCTTGGAGAGCATCTTGGATTTAAACAGCGACCTAATATTAATCTTACCACAACAATCAATTAGCCATATCAGCACCATGGGCAGAACCTTGGATTTTTAATTATAGAGTGACCAACTGATAATCTGCTAAAACAATTGTCAATTGGCTATTTCAGCACTATGGAAAGCGCCTTGGATTTATCAGTAAACAGAGACCTAATAATAATATCTAACACAACAGTCAATTGGCTATATCAGCACCATGGCCAGCGCCTTGGATTTTTAATGATACAGTGGCCAACTGATATTCTGCTCCAAAATTGTCAATTGGCTAATTCAGCACCATGGAATTATTAAAAGAGTGATCTACTGATACTCCACCACAATGGTGGATTCGCTATGTCAGGACCATGAACAGCGCTGTAGATTTATCAGTAAATAGTCACCTGCTGATACTGTGCACCACAATGGTGTAGTGGGTATGGACTCTATGCACAACTTCACCACTTCCTGAACTTCAGGAGGCTCCTTGTTTCCTGTTTTTCATGATAGGACGAGCTGATTAATGCAGGTGTGTCTGACCTCTGTAACACCTTCAGACACATCTGTATTAATCAGCTCATCCTATCATGAAAGACAGGAAACAAAGAGCCTCCTGAAGTTCAGGAAGTGGTTGAGTTGTGCATAGAGCCTATTCCAACACCATGGACAGTGCAGTGCATTTATCAGTAAACAGCAATATAACATTAATCTTTACTACAACAGTCAATTGCCTATATCAGCATCATGGACAGTGACTTGGAATCACCAGTGAACAGTCACCCACTGTTAATCTTCACCACAATACTGGATTGGCTATTTCAGTACCATAGACAGCGCCTCAAACTTAAAACAGTGACCAATGATAAAATTCACTAGAACGGTGGATTGGCTATTCATCATTAAACAGTGACCCATTAACAATCTGCACCAAAATGGTGGGTTGCTGGGTTTCAGTAAACAGCGATCTACTATTAATCTTTACAAAAACATTGAATTGGCGGTATAAGCACCATGGACAATGCCTTGGATTTTTAATGATACACTGACCCATTGATATTCTGTCCCACAAAAGTAAATTGGCTATATAAGCACCATGGACAGCACCTTGGATTTGTCATGAAAGAGCGACCTGCTGATAGTCTGCACCACAATTTTTGATTGGTTATTTCAACACCATGGACAGCGCCTTGGATGTATCAGTAAACAGTAATCTAATATTTGCCTTGACCACAAAATTGGCCATATCAGAACCGTGGACAGCACCTTGGAATCATCATGAAAGAGTGACTGACTGGGATTCTTCAACACAATTGTCAATTGTATATTTTAGCACCATGGCCAGCCCTTTGGACTTATTAAAACATTGACCTATTGATACTCTGCACCACAATGGGGGATTGGCTATTTCAGCACCATGGAGAGCGTCTTGGACTTATTAAAACAGTGAGCCACTGATAAGCTTAACCAAAACAGTTGATTGGCAATTCCAGCACCATGGACAACGCCTTGGAATAATCATGAAATGGCGATTTTACTGATAATCTGCTCCACAATTGTCAATTACCTATTTTAGCACTATGAACAGTACTTTGTTTTTATCATTAAACAGCGGCTCACTGATAACAATTATCATTTGGCTTTTCACCACCATGGAGAGCGCCTTGGATTTATCAGTAAACAGCAACCCACAGTTAATCTGAACCAAAATGCTGGATTGGCAATTTCAGCACCTTTGACAGCATCTTCGACTTATCAAAACAGTGACCCACTGATAAGCTTTACCAAAAGAGTGGACTGGCTATTTCAGCACGATGGACAGCACCTTGGAATAATCATGAAATGGTGACCTCCTGATAATCTGCTCCACAACTGTGAATTGGCTATTTCAGCAAGAGGGAAAGTGCCTTGGATTAATCATGAAAGAGCGACCTGTTGACAATCTGCACCAAAATTGTCAATTAGCTAATTCAGCACCATGAACAGTGCCTTGGACTTATTTTTGAACACTGACCTACTGATACTTTGCACCGTAACAATGGATTGGCTATGTCAGCACCATGGACAGTGCCTTAGATTTTTTCATGAAAAAAATCTAAGGCCTGCTGATAATCTGCACCACAATTGTCAATTAGCTATTTCAGCACCATGGACAGTGCCTTGGACTTATCTTTTAACACTGACCTGTTGATACTCTGCACCGTAACAATGGATTGGCTATTTCAGCGCCATGGGCAGTGCCTTAGATTTATCATTGCTGCTGATTATCTGCACCACAATGGTGGATTGGCTATTTCAGCACCGTGGACAGCGCCTTGAAATAATCATGACAAAGTGACCTGCTGATTATCTGCACCATAATTATCAATTAGCTATTTCAGCACCATGGACAGTGCCCTGGACCTATCTTTTAACACTGACCTACTGATACTCCGTACCGCAACAATGGATTGGCTATTTCAGCACCATAGAAAGCGTCTTAGATTTTTCATGAAAGAGTGACCTGCTGATAATCTGCACCACAATGGTGGAATGGCCATTTCAGCCCAATGGACAGCGCCTTGAACTTTTCATTGAAAAGCAACCTGTACTGATAATCTGCTCCACAATTGTCAATTACCTATTTCAGCACTTTGAAAAGCACTTAGTTTTTATCATTGAAAGCATGCTCTACCGATGGTATGCACAACAATTGTCAATTTGCTATTTCAGTACCATGAACAGTGCCTTGGATTTTTCATGAAAGAGCCAGCTGCTGATAATCTGCACCACAATTGTCAATTAGCTATTTCAGCACCATGGACAGTGCCTTGGACTTTTTAAGGATTTTTTTAATAGTGATATACTGGTACTTTGCGCTGTCACGGTGGATTGGCTATGTCAGCACCTTGGACAGCGCCTTGGACATATTAAAACAGTGACCCACTGACAAGCTTTAACAAAACTGGTGATTTCAGCACCATAGACAGCGCCTTGGATTTTTAATGATACAGTGATCCACTGATAAACTGCACCACAATGGTGGATTGGCTATTTCAGTATGATGGACAGCGCCTTGGAATAATCATGAAATGGCAACCTACTGATAATCTGCTCCACAATTGTCAAGTGGCTATTTCAGCACCATGGACAGCGCCTTGGATTTTTCATTGAAAAGTGATCTGTACTGATAATCTGCTCCACAGTTGTCAATTACCTATTTCAGCACTATGAACAGCACTTCGTATGTATCATTAAACAGCGGCTCACTGATAATCACAATTATCATTTGGCTATTTCAGTGCAATGGACAGTGCCTTGATCTTAACATTAAACAGTGACCCACTAACAATTTTCACCAAAATGGTGGATTGGCTATTTCAGCACCATGGAGAGTGCCTTGGATTCATCATTAAATAGCGACCCACAGTTAATCCTTACCAAAATGGTGGATAGGCAATGTCAGTACCATGGACAGCGTCTTGAATTATTAATGATACAGTGACCCACTGATATTCTGCTCCACAATTGTCAATTGGCTATTTTAGTACCGTGGACAGCGCCTTGGACTTATTAAAAGATCAACTTGTTGATAATCTGCACCACAACATTGGATTGGTTTATTCAGCACCATGGACAGTGCCTTGGACTTATTAAAACAGTGACTCACTGATATTCTGTACCAGAGTATCATTTACTGACTTTATAATACAATCCTTTCTGTAATTTGGGGCGACAGTAGCTCAGCAGGTCGTCTTATAACCGGAAGGTTGGCGGTTCGATCCCCGCTCCCGCAGGCCTAAAACTGTCTTTGTGTCCTTGGGCAAGACACTTCACCCACGTTGCCTAGTATGAAAGTTGTGAGAGTGAATGGTTGGTGGTGGTCGGAGGGGCCGATGGCGCAGATTGGCAGCCTCGCTTCCGTCAGTCTGCCCCAGGGCAGCTGTGGCTACAGAAGTAGCTTACCACCACCCAGTATGGTGTGAATGAATAATGCAATGCAATGTAAAGCGTCTTTGAGTGTCCTGAAAAGCGCTATATAAAACCAATGCATTATTATTATTATTAATTCCCCTTCTTCACATCTCAAAGCAGGAACTAATTGGGTCAGCTGGACTTGGTTGGATTTCTAGTCAGCTTTTCACCCGTCTTACTGATGAACTATTGAAGACACTTGGATAACACCCTCAGAGACATATGACCACATCCACTTGACCTGATTCAATTGGTTTGGGATATGAACAAGGAGAAGAATAGAGAAGATTTCCAATCCATCCATCTTCTAAACCACTCCATCCTGGTGCTGGAGCCAATCTCAGTTAACTGTGACTGAAGGCAGCCTGGACAAGTCCATCGCAGGGCAAACACACAGAAACAGACAACCACACAAAAACACGCTCACACCTAGGGGCAACTTATAATCACCAGTGGAATAACAATATAATATGCATCAATATTTTTTTTTCTGAGTCTCTTCAGTCACTATTAATTTTTGTCAAAGATTTATTGTTGTGACTGATTATGCCCCCTGTTTTTATTTTTTTCTTCTTCTTTATATTCAGATTTTCTTGATTTAATGCTCTGATATGTGTAACAACTCCTCTTTGGCTTGTGGAGACTCATCGCTGCATCCAATCAATCAGTCAATAAATACAACCCAGTTTGTCTAATTCCATGAAACACATTAAATCATTAAAAATGGAGAATGGAGTGTAGATGAGCTCAGGGCTGATTCCTCCACACTGATTGGTGTGAGTGTTCATTAGAGCAACAATCTGTCAATCTCAGTCAATGTATATTGTTTTAAATGTGGTAGACACTTCAACTAGGTATTTCCTTTTTTTTTCCAACTAGGTATTTCCAATTGTTTAAAATTGAGAAATATTGTCAACATTTTATGGCGTGACTTTTCCAGTGATTCTTTTGAAAGCTGACGTGTGAGACGCAGCCCACTGTTGTTTCTGATTAGAATACATGCAGACAATGTGTCACAAACATTGAAATTTAGCCATCATCTGCTGCCACCTAAACTTGGGTGTAATTATTCCCCAAACACACACACACACACACACACACACACACACACACACACACACACACACACACACACACACACACACACACACACACACACACAAAGATGACACCGGGAGCTGTGCAGGGGAAGAGACAGGAATAAACAACAAAGACCAAGTGAATTTTAAAGGAAAACAGGAGAAGAGAGTGAGAGATGGGGGAGGTAAAAAAAAGGAGGTGATTATAAACCTCATGATTATTGTAATCAGCATGATTACATTTGATTAGATCCTTCCAACAAAAATAGCACAAACAAACCAGCAAACACACACACACACACACACGCACACAGGTACGCTGTGTGCCGGCGTCAATCTTGATTATTTGGCATTGAGTTTCCAAGGGGGCATTTATCACTGCCAACACACACACAAGCCTGATTACAGGGTATTTTGCTAGGACTCCTGTTTCTCGATGGGAAGTGTGTGTGTGTGTGTGTGTGTGTGTGTGTGTGTGTGTGTGTGTGTGTGTGTGTGTGTCTGTGTCTGTGTCTGTTATTGAAATCCTCAGTAAAATTAGACTGAGCACAACTGAAAAGACAAAGAAGCAATAAAAGATAAATCTCCTCTTTAAATATTTCATTGAGTCCAGAGACAGTCGTCACTGACATGGTTACTGAATGATTTCAAGAATTCCTGTGAGTTACATGAGATTTTATGTCTGTCTTGCACAGATGTAGCAATAGATATTTTGGGTGTGTCTATGGCACAGATCTTTTTTTTTTTTTTTTTTTACTTTTTGCACTGGGATCTCCTTTAAAGCTTTCCCTCATGGCATTCCATGATGAACAATTGGATAGAAATAAAGTGGCAGGTGATTGATTTCAAACGGTGCCTCCAGTGTGTGAATCAATGGCATAAGAAGCACTTCAGTATGCATATTCGGACCTCTAGTGGCTGTACCAAATATGGCAAAAGCACAGGAGAACTTGAACGTAATATTCTATCATCCAACAAGCACCACCTTCTTTCTCATCCTGGAAGTGTTTTTGATAAGATTTTATCTGAGAGAAGGACCTGAAAGTGGAAAACTCAATCTAGTCCCTGCTAGTAATGGACAATTTTTCTTCTATAATATAATAACTTGCCAAGAATGTGACAACAAACTTGATTCATTATTGTAATAACATTCTGTCAATAAATTAATATTAGAATTGATGTATCATTTAAAAAAAGGTCTTTTTGAGTTTTTTGCAGTTTATTTATAAAATCGAACAAAAGCATGTACTGTTAAATTATGACAATCAGATAATGTTAACTGTAAATTTGCATTAGTGAGCTAAAACCCTTTGAGGTCCTCTGATGTTCTATTTAATCAAAGTTTTGTATAAAGCTGCAGGGTTTAGTTCCTCAATGTCTCCATGAAACTAAAATAACGTCGACCACCTCATGATGCCTATTAATAACTTTACGATGACTAGAAAAACAAACGTGGCACGTGTACACATTATTCTCGAATCAGGCATTTCACGAAAGTGAGACGCAAATATGAGGAACACCTAAAGTATGGAGAAGAGAGACATTTGTTCTACTTGTTTCTTAAGCATTTCTCTTCAACTGGGCCATGAAGGAAGAGAGAATAGACCACATCATCCATGTTACTCACTTTGCGCCTCGTGGCGATTACAATCATCGATGTCACATCACATTCATTAAGCACCTTTTCTTCCCGGCCAGGTCTCCTGTCTTTGGTCTTTTCACACTGCTTCGTACTTTCATGTCTACTGTGCATGAAATGCACCGATGGCTGCACAAAGGGATTATCTTCTCTCAGCCTTTCTGTTGAAGCAGACACACTGCTGGATGATGGGCACCCATGCATTGATGCACAAAATGAGGGATTCATTGTGAAGTGGGTAAACTGTTAAGCCTGTTTTAATAGTGTGAGGAATCGGAAATGCAGAAATTTGCATGATACATGTGGATAAAAGCACAAACTTGTGAAATTTGAAATTTTCCCTTGTAATTGTGCTGGTTTTCTCTTCTTCTTCTTGATATTTCTTAACTTTCTCCACCAATTCAGTCTTATTGAACTTCACCTCATGCCTGCATTTATCCAGCTTATAGCGGGACATGTATGATCACTGATATCAAATCATAAGTGCATTGAACATAAAAAAAGAGCCCAAAGAGAGAAGAGAGATGCACTCTCACAGTACATGTAATAAGACAGGATCACTAAAATGAGCACACTCTTGAGTTTAAGCACATGTGACCATTGACAAGTGTCCTAATGTTCTATTGTTCTCTGTCACACACCACTGTGTGACCTTTATTTAATGAGATGTCTCTCTCTCTCTCTCTCTCTCTCTCTCTCTCTCTCTCTCTCTCTCTCTCTCTCTCTCTCTCTCAAACACACACACACACACACACACACACACACACACACACACACACACACACACACACACGTCTATACTCACGCTGTCCATCCCTTCTACATCATTCTTAAAAATCCAAAACCCAGGATCTATTGAGCGATAATACAGGTAGGATCCCTCTGCAGTTGAGTTTCCAGCTTACAGACCGCATAAAGTGACCAAAGATTTGTTGCAAACACATAAACTTACTGCAGTTTCCAGACTCATAGTTTTTCAATTTCTTATTCGATCCAACAACTTATATCAAGAAGCCACTTAGACCTCACTGACATGATGTTTCCAACGAAAATGCATCACATCAGTGTCTATTTGCATAGAAGTGGCAAAAGTATTGAAAAGTTAGTAGTTAGCATCTTGGAGAATTTGGACATGCCACTCTGGGGGCCACCATTCTGGTTGTTGTCTATCCGCTCAGAAAAATTTATGAAGAAAGACTTTTTGCAGAAAATCTGCATTTTCCATCGCTGTATCACAATGCAACTGAAAAAAACACAAAAAACCTTCCAGTACTACCGTATTTGACTAAGAGAGCAAGAAAGCATCAAACAAACAGCAGAAAGAGTTTGACTAACTGGAGAAGAGCAGAACAACTGTCACAGTGATGAAGAAAACAAACCACTCACACACAGGTGAAACTTAAAGGTGCATTAAGGAGTTTTTCAATTTTCCACCATAAATATGTTACAAATATTCAATGATGTGTAGAATGTGCTCTGATATATTCATTGCAAGTACCACTAACAGCCTAAATTGTCACTTGAAAGTTGCAGTGCCGGTCCGGCAATTTGTATTTCTCTGGGAGGATCTGGGAGGATCTGACGTAATGCGCACTCCCGCTGGCCTGACTTGCTTAGCTTTCATTTTGTCCGCCATTACTCCGCCAGATGCTTAGCGAGCAACAACTGAGCAGTATTGAGGATGGAAACTTAAAGGTTACTTGAGTGCTACTAAAAGAGCGAGGAAGGAGTTCCCCTCTGCACGTACATGGACGCAAGCCACAGGCACGAGCATTTCAGTAAGCTGCAGTTACACCCAAGGCCTGCAGGGGCCGTTGTTTCGTATGAAACGTGCAAACTCCTTAAAGTCTGGAAAATAAATTTACAGAATTACTGGAGCGTCTTCACTGGTACAAATCATTTCGAAGTATCTTTCCCTTATCTTTACCACAATCAAGGGCTGGAGACCTGAACTTAACCTTTGTCCAAAATCTTTAACACTTAAAGCAGAACTATGCAACTTTTTTACCTCAATAAATGTTTTTCAGAATCCCCATGGGGGTAAACAAAGACTTGGCAAGGTGATTCGCCAGTCCCTCCACTTCCCCCGGGCTCTGTGTCCTGAAAATAGCGCTTGCAATTTCAGAGGAGCGGACCCGACTACATCTCGTGAGAACAAACCTGCTTTACGGCACTCATACAGGAGTACAAGTATAAAAGCGCGTAAAACAAACATGAAACCCTCTCTGCTGTCAGCAATGCCACCCTTAGGTGCTCACTGATGGCAGAACCAAAAAGACAGAAAAAATTTTTGTCTGACGAATGGTAAATTGACTACACTTATATAGCACTTTTTACCCTGCACTGACAGAGCCCAAAGTGATTTATCACATTCACCCATTCACACTCACATTCACACACCAGTGGAGGCGGCTGCCATGCAAGGCTCTCAGTCCATCCACTGGGGGCAGTGTAGGGTTCAGTGTCTTGCCCAAGGAGACAGGAATCGAACTAACAACCTTCCGATTGAGAGACGACTGCTCTCCCCACTGAACCACAGCCACCCCCAAGATGAGTGAGGTGAGTGAGGAAAAGAAAAAAAAGGAAATGGGAGTGGGATGCTCTCTGCACGTGGGGTGGGGGGGGGGGGGGGGGGGGTGGGGGGGGGCGGGGGGGGGGGGGTGATGATGCGTAGAACGTTTACGACAGTGAGCTTTCACAGGAGACCAGCAGGGGGAGCGCTAAAGCAAATCTTGCATAGTTCTCCTTTAACCTTTAAATACATGTGACAGTGTTTGGGAGTTAGCATTTCTATAAGTGCCATGTGTTCCAGTTTAAGGAGAACATCATGAGGGAAAAAGTGTTTCCTATGTTTTCCCGACTTCACAGTAAAGCAAGTCTATACAAACAGAGTTACACGGTCAAGGTTGAGAGAAAGGTGAGGAGGAGAAAAGGGAGGAGAAGGAGAAGGGGGATTAGAACCATGAAGAAGATAAAAGAGAGAGCAGGTGAGGGAGCTGACGAAGGACACGAAAAAAGTGAAGGTATATGTGGAGAGGACGCAGGCAAACGGAGCGAGAGATAATGTGTCTATTTCCCAGGAAGCAGCTCTTTCTCCATCGGTATATTACCCTATATGTGTATCTCCTGTGTGCCGTCCCCCGGGGGGGAAAGCCACAGAACTGCAATAGATAAGATCATGTTTACACCTGGGCAGCTGCAGCATCGGCAGCAGAGCAACAACAAGGGAAGGGAGGAAAAAAAAACCCTTTATTCAGAAAGAGGTTAAATGGAATTTAAATATGGCACCAAGTGGATATTTAAGCTTTTTCCTTCTCATCTGGATTTTACTTCATTTGAAGTGTTGATCAAAGGATGGAGGTGCTGTATGACGTGTGTGATCTTTTTCATACATTCAGTGTGTGGTGTGGGAATTCATTTTAGTTTCAAAATTCTTAATCTAATACTTGCTTGCTCACATATGATACTCAGGGGAAAATAGCACAATATAAATGCATTTAAATTTGTTTTGCAGCTGCTTATGTATTTCTTAATGATTTGTAATCTTAACCATGAAAAAAGCACACGAGGTCCCGGGAAGTTTTTTTCGTGCTGAGTTCAGGTGGTGGGAGGAGCAGGAAGCAGGAAGCAAAAACTTAACCCAAGCTGTGCAAACTTCGGCCTATCGGTGCAACATGGTCTCTTCACTAAATGCATGAATGACCATCAACGGTGTGGGTGAAAGGAAGGTTGAGCACTGAATAGATATGGACTAGCTGTAGTTTTGTGTTTGTTTTTCATTTTGATTCAATGCCAAGTAAAACCTGAGCTGGCAGCACCAAACCTGACGGGATTGCCAAAACACTGCTCAAAAGCATAATGTGTTCAGGAAAACAGGTTATTTCAAAAAACATGTTTAAAATAACCTGCAAACAAGAGGAAAAACACATAAATACACACGTGGTGTCTGTCAAATTACATTTATCTGGCCCTCAATTAAAAAAAGTAAAGTGACACTTATTCTACCCCCACACAGAGCTGAAATACTTCACAAATGAGAAATACCTGCGCATGACTGCCTGGGATTTTTATTAAGCTGTAGTTAAATCACAATGATCAAAATGATCATGAAGAAGTAACCACTGCCAACCTGTCAATTAGTTACTGTCATAATAATGAGAAACATGTGTCTCCCTACAATAAACACACCAAGCACACATCCCTATTTTTACACACTGACTTGATAAAACAGTCACATTTGTGAAGGAAGTAGTGATATTTTTGTGTTGATCTGTACGTCACTGACAGGGAGGAAGTCAGGGTTCCCTTCAAAGACAGGAGGAATGCTACATGTACCCTCTGCTATACCCCAAATCCAATGGCTCCTTCAAACACAGGACTTCACAAATCGTCATTTTTACTCCCTGATTAATATGGACCAGTGGAGAAATCTAAGGCCCCATTTAAACAACAATGTTTCAAGGGAAAACTGATCGTTTCTGCATATCTGTTTCAGTTATTTTTCATTTTTTATAATTGTGACTGTTTTCTATCTATCCATCCATTATCTACCGCTTCTCCTTCTCAGGGTCGCGGGTGGCTGGAGCCGATCCCAGCTGCTGTGGGCGAAGGCAGGGTACACCCTGGACAGGTCGGATGGATGGATGTTTTCTATCTACTTGCATATGAGCAGAAAAACTGTTCTCTACAGCTGCAGTGCTCCAACAGCGTCTTAAAAAAGTTTTTTTTTTGACCTGCCTATATAAAGATGGAGTCGGAGCGTTTTTAAAAACTTCCACCTTGGGATCATTTTTCAAATAGTGCCGTTTTCATAGGCTCCAAGTACCGTTGTCCTGTAAATGGACAGCAAAAACAACAACAACATTTACAGGTCAGTAAAAAAAAAAAAAAAAAAAAAAATAAATGAATGCATTTTTACTGAAGACTTCACTGGGCTATTATGCAGATTGCAATATGGAGCTACAGTGTTGTGTGCCTTGCTCACTGATGGCGGCAGCAGACATTAACCTGTGACAGCAGCCAGAGCGGGCTTCAAGAACCTGCATGTTAATACCAGCTCCGGGTTGAGTCTGCAGCGCAGAGGTGAAGCGGTGAGACTCAGAGAACAGACCAGATGAGGGGGAGAGAAAGGTGAGAGAAACACAGCAGGAAGAAGAACATTAGAGTCGGAGTGAAGGAGACAGAGGAACAGACAGAGGAAGAAAAGGAAGGCATTTCATGCCTGTCCAAGGGAATTATTAAGTGGCTCGTCAACAGCTGGCTCCCTACTGCCTTCAAAATCTGCTCCACACTGCGCTCAGATAAGCTCAGAGGAAGTGCGTGAGCTCGCGCACGTGTGTGTGTGTGTGTGTGGGTGTGTGTGTGTGTGTGTGTGTGTGTGTGTGTGTGTGTGTGCACGAGTGGATTTTTGCGTCTCTCAAGCCTTCGTTTGTATGAATGAATGCCGTTCTTTTCTTCTTTTTTTTTTTTTTTGCAAGAGTTACTGTAGCTCTGTGCACATGCCCCTGTACAGATGTGTAGGTGGGCAAAAAAGAAGAGGGCGTGGATGAGTGCGTGCGCACGTACATGCACGTGTGTCTTCTTACGCACAGACAAACGTGCCTGTGTGTGCATGATGCAAAGAGAAATAAAGTCGAGGAAACAGCTTCCCTCCCTGGCAAAGCTCATCCATGCATGCAGTGTGTGTGTGTGTGAAGGAACTAGAGCGAGACCACCCATCGCACGCACACACACGCACGCGCACACATACACACAGTATTGTGAAACCGTTGACACAGTGAAAAAATTGGAGCTTTTTTGCTCTTCTGTGCAAATTCAATTCCAACTTACAATAAGAGTATGTAAGCAGTTCTCTTTCTGTCTCTCCCTGTGCCTCTGTCGGTCCATCACTCTTTTTTGCTCTCTTCTTCACTCACTCACTCTCTCTCACTCACACACACACACACACACACACACACACACACACACACACACACATCAGAGCCTCTTCTGAAGCATCGACATCTAATCTGTGTCTGTGTTCCCGGTAAATGTGCAGCGACATTAACACACTCGCACTGGAGTCGTATCTCCCCGATCTGCCTCTGTGTTCATTCCTCAAATTGTCAAGTTTCTCATTTGGGGGAAATTGCTTGGAACATATACAACTCCGAGTCTGCCGCTGCTCTTATTGTGACCTTTTCACCGCAGTCTGAGGATTCAAATGCTGCGGCGCTCGCGGACAAAAATCTCATTGTTTTAAGCTCAACTCCAGGTTTCAAACTTGCGATTTTCAGAAGAAGCACAGGGGAGAAAAATGTTACATTTTTCTTTTTAACTGCAGTAGAATCATCAAGATTTTCAGTTATTTTAAATGTTGTATAAAGTTTGTGAAAACAGATAGTCTTGTGGGACATAAAGGAACCGATTAATACTTTGACTTAGTTCATTTCACTGTGATCACAACACAACATTCATAATAATATAGTCTATTGTTCAGTTTCTGTTACATTTTCCAGTGATAAAGGAAAACTTGTGTTTTGGGTGTTGGTTTTCGAGACAACGGTGCTCTGAGCCACTGGATACAAAACTTTTTGAAAACAACATCCAAGGTGGAACTTTTTGTGGAATGGTAAAACTCCATCTGAGAGGAGATGGAGGAAAACGCCACTTTTCAGAAATACTGCTGTTGTGTATGTGCATTACGGCAGTAGCAAACAGTTCTTCTGCACCTGTGGAGATGAACAACGGGGACTTGGGACTTGGTAGTTTCATAGATGAGAGTTGCATTAGAAAAACAAACAGCAGCATCCACTAGTGGCCTGGCATGCTAACTGCAGAATTTTTTGCTTCATAAGTGCAAAACTTTTCTGAAAACAAAATGCAAAAATGATACGTTTTTACTTGAAATGCTGTTGCATAAAAAGGGCATGAGATAATTAACTGATCAGTGACTGATATCAGTGATTGATTATGCATTTTCATTTTTGTCTTGAAAGAGCAAAATGGATAAAATAATAATAGCTATCTTTTCTGGCAAAAATGAACACTTCCTGTTTGCATTAAAAATATTTTCCACTTCAACAACAACAACAACAACAACAAAAAAGCAAGGTATTCAACCAAGTTCCTCCTGCTCTTTTGAGCCACTCCAATTATCTGGGAACATCCTGAATGCATTTGCAATTCAGGCCTCAAATCATTAACTGGCGCCTCCAGCCTGTTGAGACACACACGTGTTAACATGCAATTACATAATGAACGGCTCGATAAACACAGGAAGAAGACGAAAAGAAATCATTTGATCTGCTTAACTGTCTGTGGTTAGAACTGACATTGGCTTGCAGATGTGGCCTGATGCACTTTTTATTGACACGGCCACCAATTTGCCAAGTTGCTAATGGTGTAATCCAGATTTTGTTCATTATGCAATCCTTCCACTGTGTGTGCGACAGAAAACACGTGTATATGCATGTGTGTGTGCACAAATATATAGTGTTACATGTATCTGTATGTTTTCGCATATCTGACAATTAAAAAAAAAACAATCAAATAAATAAACACATTGTACACTTGCATTAGTGGTCATACATATGGAACCTTTCTTTGCAAGTTACTATATAGGAACTTTATATTTAAAATATTTGATACTTTTTTCTTTTGTTTTTCACATTTCTGCATCAACTCAGTTTGGACAGACAAACCCGTATTCCTGGATTCACCAGGTGTTGTTTATAAGTATAAATGTAAAATCAGATGCTAATGTAGCTCCTGCCGATAACTGGAAGTCCAACCACCCTGTTAAGCTGTTCCAAACAGGAACCGCAGGCAATCTGGGTACACCATAAATGCACCATGCAATTTAGGCATTAAATCATTAACTGCAGAACCCTTATTTAGAGACACACATGTTGACATGCAATTACATAATGTATGGATAAATAAACACCGGAAGAAGACACTTTAGCCCAGCAAGAAATCATCTGATCTGGCTAAGTACCCCCGGTTATACCTGACATTGGTGTGCAGACATGCTCGATCAATGCATTAAAGCCACCATCTATTGACAGATTCACCAATTAGCCAAATTGCTAATGGTGGTAATTGGCTTTGTTTGCTGTTTTGTATTAATCAGGAAGTACCCTCCGGTAAAAATCCAGTGATTTTATCCAAACCTTGTCCGTGTGTCTTTATGTAATCATCCCAGTGTGTGCAACACAGGAAATGTCGCATCAGTTGAGGTGGTGAGCTAAGTTGTGCCTAATAGGTGTTGATCAATAACACCAATGGGGCCGTTTTTTAGCTCACTGCAGTAAATTCTTTGACAGTAAAACTCAAAACTGCCAAAAGAACATAATAAATCTGATCAATATTTATGAAAAGCTGAAGAAAAGGTACCAAAGTGAACAAAAACTCAGGACGGAAACTGAACAAAACAAGTATTTTTGTTAAGCAAAGCTAAATATGCCATGGACGATATACTGATAGTGTGACCAAATTGACCAAAAAGTGCAAATTGTTACATTCAACTTCTTCTGAACATCTTTTTTATTGTTGGGTATTTATTTGACCACAAACACTACAAGACAGAGAGGTAATGTGATGTGCAGCCACACATCTGCACCCAGAGGCCAATAAGCAGGAGAGTAGGGGAAGAAATCGCCGGTCATGCATCCGTGTGCATTGTTTAATGCATTATATATGGGATTAATTAAGCCGTAAAGTCAGCAAAGATGTGGATGTGTGTAAATCAGATGTTCAGCATGGTTCTGCTCCAATTGCATTGCCACGGCCGGCTTAGTTTAGTAATTGAGGTTGTTTGAAGTTTGGTGGTTCTGCAGTACAACTCCCCTTCAGTTTATGGAAAGCTAAATGAAAGAAGTGTTCAATAAAAGCTATAAATCAAGAAAACAACTCTTGTGTTCGTAGTTCGAACAAGCCGAGCATTTATGCAAAGACACAGCAGATATTCCTCAAGTCTGTTTTGCCAATAGCCTGCTCAGCGCATTTGTTTCCGATTTTCTTCTCAAATTAAAATGTGATTTCCCGCCAGGTCGTTCTGTTGTCTGTCGAGTCCGAACGTTTTCCACACCAACGTTAGCAGACCCTACAAACAGCATGTGTGTGTGTGACTCAAGACTCAGCTGTGAAAGGGAAATTGGTTGAAGGCACTTAGGTGCAATTTACTACAGACCCATTAAACACATCAAGTGTGTCACTGTCTGCGTGTGTGTGTGTGTATGTGTGTGTGTGGTAGCTAGCATGTGTCAGCCTCCATGTGGATAAAGTATTTTAGGTTCAACTGGATGTGCTGACATATTGCCATTCTCTATCCACGGTTTAGTAGCAGCAGAAATAGTTCTTTTTCTGGAAAAATGACCATATTTGATAATGTTCTACTTGCTTCACATTTTAATAGAAGGTGTATAATTAAGCACACATAAATGCTCGAGCCACATATTAAGAATTTGGGTGCCTGTTTACATGACAGCGGTGCTCCGAGCCACTGAAAATGAGACTTTTTGAAAACTCTCCAACTCCATGTTTTTGGAAAGGGGGAAACTGTGACTTTTGTGAAACGATGCGACTCTGCATATTCAAAGTAGACAGTTCTGCAAATAGACAAGTCGAAAATGATAATACTGTTTGCCTCCAGTGTCCTGACTCTCTGTCCGTACTCTTCTGGGACTATGTAGTTTTAGAGTTGAGTTCCATAATAGAAAGTTAAGTTGGTGGTCAAGTCCATGCAGATGTCCGTGTTCCTGCAAGGGATGTTTAAAGTGCATTGCTCTCTGCACGCCTGTGTGTGTGTGTGTGTGTGTGTGTGTGTGTGTGTGTGTGTGTGTGTGTGTGTGTGTGTGTGTGTGTGTGTGTGTGTGTGTGTTTTCATTACATGCATAGCAGCAGTACTTCAGAAAAGTTGCATTTTCACCAGTTTCCACAGAGATGGGGCCAGTACCATTTCCTGGTACTGTTTTCTGTTTTGTTTGTCGAGTAAACAGGACTGCTATTGTTTTGGGTTTTTTTTTGTTGTGTCACACATAAACAGTCTATTTGTTAAACAGCAGTTGTCCTCAGTGCCCAACTCTAGCTGTCACTTTTTCTTTCAACTTTTTTTTTGGGAGAAAATGACAAATGTGCACGTGCACATGCACTCTGGACTTTACACCATGCACTACAGGCTCCTAAAATATAACCGTTATCCTTTTGTTATTTTCTAATACAAGCCCTCTCAGCCTTTTTGGAGATAGTCTTGGTGAGTAGTTCTGGAAATAGCTTGTTTTTATAATAGGGCCTTGCTGAAGTAAATGAACCTCAACTTCAGCTGATATTGTGATTCAGCAGAGCGGCTGCCCAGTGCCACAAAAGTCAATACTGTTTACAGAAATAATTAGAAACTGGCTCTCCTAACGTACAAACTGTTGTATCATCAATATCACATCAATTCCTTACAGCTGTTAACAGCGGCCACGTCTCTGTACGTGAATTATAGCGTCTGCTTGCATTTGTTTGTCTTGATGAAAGGGAAAATGCATGTTGATGCACACAGAGAGAAGTGATGGAGAATGATCTACACACCACTCCCCCAGATAGCCAATAATACCAGTTGGTATGATTAGATGTCAGCCAAGCACAACGGCGGCCTCAAATTGTTGCCATGGGAACTGTTACCAAAGCAAAAGATCAGATGTTTTGATACTGCAATTACATAAATGGAGAAATTAAAGGAATGGTTTCCATTTAGAAATAGGATTGTATGAGGGAGTCAGTGCTCTGCTGCGGAAGATGGGTGCGGTCAGTATGTCCTCAGGGTGGAGGACCCTCAGGTCTGGCGATGTTCTGCTGGTAACAACCACCTGAAAGAGGAGCCACTTCATGAAAATACATTGTTCTTTGGCTCTCTTTGGAATAATTATGATGATTCACCTCACTGTCATAAAGCTACTAACTAGATTGGAAAGAAGACCTCTATTAGTGAGGTCCAACAAGAAGTTTAACACTATTTTACTTTAAGCAAAACATTTTGAATAATTAAGGCTTTGCTGTTAATCAGTTAAAAATGGTGGAAACCCTGAAAACAATGTAATTTTCCTGTTGTCCACTAGTGGTTGCTGCTAACATTGAAGCTACTGTAAATCGTTTTCCTTCCCTGGTTTGGCTCGATCAATATCGGCTGTCAGCACACAATTATTGTGATGAAATACTCCTCTTAGAAGTATTTATTACGACCGCACCATTGTCATGTGAATGGACACGTTTTCACATTGAACACGTGCAAATAAGGCTTTTGTAGCATATTTCACTGTACCAACGTGCAGCCTTTCTGTTTTATCATCACATTTATTAGCCTGTACTGTTATTAGCACTGTTAGTAAATGAAGATTAAGCGTGTTTTGTTTTTTCTGCTTGAGAAATTTTCCTCTTCTTTCAGATACAAGTTTATACATTCAGTATAATTCTGAATTCAAATCAGCTTTATGGTTATTAGACAGTTTACAATGAAAATCTGCACATGACTTCTCTTTGACAGAGTTATTTACAACAACATACAAATATAAACAGAAACATAAGTACAGTACTAGAAACAAAGGTATAATGAGGTAGAACAGTTCGCTGGTAGGTGAGGTAGTTTGGGTTTGTTGTGGTTGTGGACTGAACTACCAATGACAATAACAACATTCATAAAGAGTAACTTCAGCTGGTGGTGGCGAACTTCTTCTGGTGGACTTGCCAAAAGCTGCACAGATGGAAGGATAGTGGTTGGCGAAGAAAATAGTTTGTTTTATTCAGCAGTAACAATGAGTTATTTACAAATGAATGTTCCTCCCCATGTCAAAGTAATAACAACAATGGCAGATGCCCACATTAAATATCACACTTTGTATCAACTCACAAAAATAAGAGCAATTATTCATTTAATCTTTTGTAACAAATTCAAATAAACACACTAAGCTCCTCACCAGATTCTGGGAAAAAAGGCAGAGTTACTTCTGTGGCAGTAGTCCCTGTTGAAACATGTCTTCTTGCCTCTGGATGATTGATCAGATGCTAATGATGATGCAAATGCTAGCTGCAAGCCTGCTTGGTATTACTTTTTCACTCAAAAAAATCTTCATGATGACATTAACAATGTAACAATGTTATTTAACAAGGAGTTAAGAGTAACATGTTGAATGCGTTTGTATTTCAATGCAGTTTAAGCATCAATTTTGCTAAATTCAGAAAGTATTTCCGTATATAAATTAATTGTGGGCCACATGTTTGTGTTATCTTATTATTCAGTAGTTTTTGAGAGCTGCAGTCTTGGTCTGGAGACCATATTTTCAAGATCTTGGTCCTGACCTGATTTCTGTCTGGTGTTTTCTGGTCTTTGTTTCTGCTCGGTCTCTGTCTCGGGTTCGCTGGTCTTGACTGTAACACTACTATTTTAGTTAAAATGTATTTCAGTCTGAAGATACTTAGAAGCAGGATATTCTTGCCTCTTCCTCCCTTTTTTGAGTTAGATAAAAAAAAAAATGAAAGTCCCATTAGTTCCTTATGTAACTCTTATCAATCTTTTTCCGATTACTCACCAACAGAAAGGTGACATTTTCTGCTTATCAGCCAACCTTAATGAAACAAACCTGTCGTCTCCCCACCAGACTGTCGCCGGTGTGCATTTGTGGGCTTAGATTGATTATCTGTACCCTCGTCACATAAAGGAAAAGTGTTTTCTTGGTGACATGTCGATGTGGTCATCTCGCTTTCCGCTGTACTAACTGGTTTGTTGCCCCGTTGTCAGCTGTGGTGTTTTCATTCTCCACCCAGCTCAGCTATGCAATCTCCATCAAAGCTTCACCAGTCTTTGCTGTCTGGATGCAAGTGGGTTTGTGGGCAGCAGAAAATAGCAAACCACTCGGTTCAATGCTAATTTCATTCACAATGTGAGACGAAAGCAGATTGCACTATGGCCAAGAGAGAGGAGGGATGAATTGAAAATGATTAAAATGAAAAAATAATAAGGAATTGTGGGGAAAAGAGATAAAGAAAAGCAGTAAAGAGGAAAAGCAGAAGAAGGAATTACCGAGGAAATGGGAAACGAAGGATCATGAGGTCCAAACACTGAAGAGGACGGGGAGGGGGAGACAAGGAGGGAGGTGACAGCTGGGGGAGCTGCCTCCACAAGATAGAGGCTGTGGACTGTGTGTGTGTGTGTGTGTGTGTGTGTGTGTGTGTGTGTATATGAATGATATGTCAGGGATAAATGGCTATTATCTCTATGACAATGTTAATTACAGCCAGACTATTAGGCCTGAGGAGTGCCGCCTCATTTATTTGGCTGTAACATAGTTTTGTGTGTGTGTGTGTGTGTGTGTGTGTGTGTGTGTGTGTGTGTGTGTGTGTGTGAGTGTGTGTGTGTGTGTGTGTGTGTGTGTGTGTGTTTGCGTGATGGCAAATCAAATCTATTAGTTCAACAGAGTAATTACTTCAGGCCAAACTCGGGCCAAACACTGAAATGTTCCTTGTGATCTATACGACTTCAGACTAATCATAACTAAGTGAGGCTGAACCACATTTCCCCTCTTTCATTTGGAGTTATTTTAGTTCTGTAATAATCGTTTTTTCTCCTCATGGAATCAAAAAAAAATCAATCCTGCATCTGTTGCATGTTGTTTTCACACATTTCTCGGGGAAGTTCAGTTGTGCTCGTATATTCATCTACTAAAGCTGGATAGGATGCAATGAAAAGAGCTACATTGTTAAAATGAGATATTTCTTTTTGTGCGTCACAATGAATGTGTAGAAAAAAATAGGTTTAAAATGTTACAAGACCTATTCGTTTGCTAATAAAGTTTGAAAAACCTCTCTTACAACCAAAAATGAACTTTCACGGGGAACCCGCCAGGTCCTCAGAGCTTGGCTATTTGGACGGGATAAAACACACCCCCACCAAAACCTGCTGCGAATCAGCCAGATGAACAGCCAGCATCGCCTCGTGCATGTTGCATAAACATGAGGTAATACAGGCCTCTAATCCACAGCTACACCAACACTGATATTCTAATCAAAGTCGGTTTAAAAGTGCAAATCAAATGAACATACCCACATTAAAAAGTTCAATCGGAAATGGGACATAAAAAGTTAGATATTTCAGTTACTCTGGGGATGTCAATGTGATCAGAGTAGCAGACATGACACACTAATGAGAAACCGGCTGAAACATCAACAATGATTACTGATGAATTAGTGTTCGCATTAAACCACACTGTGGTGTGTATTTGGATGTTTTACTGTATTTTTAACCCAGTGGAATTCTTAGAAATGACACTTATTATTCTATGCAAAACCTTAAAAAGTTTACGGTTTGCAGCAATTTCAGTTTAAATGCGGCTACATTTTTTAATGATAATGATTAAATCACTAAAAACAAGAAGTTCTCCCAAAACAAGTGTGCAGAGGGTACTTATGTTGTCATTTTACTGGCCGGGTTCACTCGAAAAGGTCAAAGTGGAGTTTGACCTTTCTGATGTAAGCAATTAAACCATCTGCCCAGTTTTTCTCCTTTCATTTTGTTAAGCTGTTGAAAAACATTGTGTAATAACATAAAAAATTTGTCTGGAGTTTCAGAAATCTTAACATTTCCAGCTGAAATCAAGCAATGGACCATTTTTTATTATTTATTTCAAACTCTGTATTTCTGAACCTAAATCAACAGACTCATGCCTATAAGTCTCATCTAAGGAAATTACTGCTTTTTCATGGAGCAAAATTGGTAATCAGCTGTGAAGAGGGGGTTCTTTATCAAAGTTATGCAATAGATTTGTTCATTATAAAGCATTGTTTATGTAACATCTCCACCACACTTTTCTGCTGACGACTAGTGGTGATGACGTGTTGCGCTGATGTTATAGCTGCGACCACTGATCCGTTAGTCTGATAGCAACTTGTCTCACGTGTCTTGCTATGTTTGTGCACAGGTTGGCTTTTTGGTCTCGCACTTCTAATCACAACTCCCTTTTGGAACTGCGATCTGAATTGACGTATCTTTTCTTTTAACACCCCCCCCCCCAATTTCTGTCTGAGTTTCTTTAACTCTGTTTCTTTTTCAAGATGGAGCACCGTAATTGGTGCCTGGGCGTCTTTAAAACCCAAGTAATTTCGTTGTAACTTGTAACTTCGGTAACTTGTTGCGATGACAATAAAGGCTGTTCTGATTCTGAGATTTGGTAAAAAAAGAAAAGACAATTTGGTTCAGTTTATAGGAGCAATAAGTCATATTACGTCACATAACGTACTTCCCCCCTCCTCCCCATCGGGATGGTGGCGTGCAGCTTGCCATTTTGGGAGACTTTAACTGAGGTTAGACAGTTCACGGTCATTAAACACAGATTGCTGCACTACTTGTTTGACAACCTCGGGAACTCACATAAGATTGGCTCTGGAACCCGGAGGTGTGATGGTCTAGCCCCACCCCCCAATGTTGTTCCATCATGGATCCCTTATTTTGAGAGAAAATCATTGATCAAGACATTTATTGATGGAGATGACAGATTGGTTAAAGGGGATGTTTCTTTGATGACAGGTGAAAAATGGGAATGATTTTTATTGTTTTACAATAAATTTGTTACTATTGTACCTTTAAGTATTTAAAAGAGATTTTATCACACATAGGTGGCACCTCCAGTATCTCTTGCCCTGACAAGGGTCAACAATGCTTCCAAAAACAAAATACAGTGTAAATACTGTTGTAACAAATGGAGATTGGCTAAAAAAATTGCTAAGTTGTAGAAGCAGTAGAACACAAAGAGTTTTGTCATCATTCAGCAATGAAACACTCAATACCACCCTAGCTCTATTGAAGAGGTTGAGCCAAAATAATTGGAGTTTTCCCTGGTTTTCTGAATGTTTCCGAAAGTGTCAATGCACTGATTGACACCGGATGTAAATGCAGATGACTGCAAGCTGCTCAAACCTTTGTCAGCATGCCAAAAGTCAATCAACAATCAATGTCAGAGTTCAGACTCAGGGAAATGCAGACTGGGAAAACAAAGTCAGTTAGGTACCATATCTACTAAGGGGATAAAACAGCTGGTGAATTGACGTGATAACTCTTTCAAAGCTGAAAAACTACAACAAAAGTCAATGAAATTCATGTGACTTAAGTGTAATGTTAAATTCTAAAGCTGGAAATGTTGAATCAGTTCAACGTAAGCCAAAGCTTAAGACATTATATAAAAAAGAAAAAATGTTTAACACATTGGGGTGGACCTTTTACCATGACATAAATAAAAAAAGATTAACAGAATTCATTCACACCATGGAATGTAATAGATTGAGATCTAATGATAAACTGATCATGAAGTCAAGTACTCAGCACCTTATTTGGTTTTGAAACTATTACCAAGCACACCATTTTACCTGCATACAGCATTTCATTACGATGGCCGACCCTGAGAAACGGGCTGATGTGTCAGTTTTTATTGAGCATAACTGCAATAACATTTTAATTTGAGTGGGAGTGCAGGTCTGATGAGAGCCGAGGGCAGCCGTGGATAGGAGGGTGTCCTCCAAGGTATCAGTGATCCCTGTGTGACTGGAGCCGCCACACGCTGTGGGATGCAACGTGTCCAATTGATAACTTCAAGGTAATAAGCACCCAGCTGGTGGGCGGACAACAGAATGAGGCAGTGATTGTATCAGGTGCCTCCCGAGTGTGTGGCGGTGCGTCGGTAACCATCCTCACTGCTGCCGTGTACATGTGCTGCTGAAATGACTGTTCAGATTTAAAATGATCACTATTATCCGTCTCCGCACCTCCGAGTCGCAGTGAAATGGAAGCCGACTTTCATTATCGGACCTTTTAGCGAATGAAAGAGGTGGAGAAGAATGCTGTCAAAGAATTGCACGTCATTAGGCCAACTGTAAAGCGGCGTGGCAGAGGAAGGTGCCGACTAAAGGGCACGACACGAGCAAGGCTGGAGAGGAAGTACAAACAGGAAGAGGTCCGGGGTGAAGATGGAAGATGACACAGGGCAGCACTTCATTCACTGAAAATGTTGAGTTCTGTACAAATCTGAGGTATTGTTCCATTGAAATTCGCACATTTCACTCGCTGTTTCCTTTTATGTTCAACAGCCATTGCAGTCCTGGGCGTTCGCATGAACTGAAACTGTACATCTCACCAAGGTGGCGTCATCAGTAAGTTTACTTATTGTGTGTTTACTTTCCATTGTTGGCTTTTGTTTCAATAAATGGTTTGAAATGAGAAAATCACCCCCTCACCTCTGCATCTCGCTGAGGGGGTTGTCCTTCACTGTCCTACCTGTCTGTCATCCAGCTGCAAATTAAATATGCTAATGAGATGCTAACAAGCTACACAGAGGAGTTAATCATTCCATCACTGGGGCAATCAGGACATGCATAGCTTACTTTCTGTCGCATTGCCAGGAGCATAGGAAGGTTCTAACTTCTGTGCAGACATTCACAAACATGCAGAAACTTACAGAGAGAAAAGAAGAATACAGATTGGACAGAAATGTTAAGATCTATATATGATATTAAAACTGTTGTCCTACCCCAGATACAAAGTGGTCAAACAAGCGGCGATAACTGTTATTCTGAAGTTATTTCTAAACTCTAATTAGCAAGTTGTCCAAGTCAGAAAACACGTATAACCTCTTCTCACTGTTATTTTGGTGAATTCATATCAAAGCAAAAAATAGTTATTATATACTTGATCTTACAACTTTTGCAACCTAAATCAAGAAAAATATACAACTAGTCATTGAAATGAAACAGGTCCCAAGGTACTTGAGGAGAATGTCATGGCAACACAAAGTCAAGTGATAAAGGACAGAATAGTTAGCAATTAGCTGTATTTCAAGGTGCCAGTGGCCATGGGAGCTGCAAGGACCTTGACCAGGTCAATGTGCTGGAAGGGCATACGTGGACCAATTCAAGGAGCTGGAAAGACCTAGAGGAGGTCAGGGCGACCAAACAGGACAACCTCAGTTTTGTTTTAATTTATTCTGAAGAAATATAAGTCCATCCATCTTATAATGTTCTAAACACAGATATTCCGTTGGAGGGACGTTTAATTGCAGGTACACCTTTTATAAGTTTGTGTAAGACTTTGAGATCTAAAAAGTAAAACTGGTCCCATTCCAGAACAAAGGCCAAGCCCGAATGAAAATGTGTGTCGGCTAAATGTCCAGAATATAAAAACCCAAAAGTGAAAAGCAGCTGACATTTGTCTTTCTTCTTCTAAAGTTAATGGGATGAATAAAGCTGAGAGATGAAGGGAATGGGAGGAAGGGGTGGAGAACTAGATCGATGGTGGTAGGAGGTAGGAAGAGACTGCCAAATGAGGGCGGAATTTCAAGGAGTCAAATTGAGAGAGTGAAGAGATAGAAGAGGAGGGAGGAGAAATGAAGACATTTGGTGGGTATGAAAGCTCAACGGCCCATCCAACCACACACACACACACACACGTACACACGCACACACATCACATCACATCACTCTGGCTGAGATCCCAGGGAGAATTGTACTTTCAATTTCCAGACCCCTAATTGCATTAGAACTGCCCTGCTCTCGTCCCCTCTCCCTCCGTCTCTCGCTCACCTCTCTTTTTCCCTCAGAGACACATCGGACTTTCAGGGGACCATCGCACGGCGTTCTCCACCTCTGCCAGGCTCATCTCCTCCTCTCCACCACCCCCTCCCACCCCCACATTCACTTTCTCCCCGCTTTGTATCCGCTCTTACAATTCAGCCTCCCTCTTTATTTTTCTTACTCTCACTCCATCCTTCTCTTCCACTGTTGCCTCTTTTTGCTTCTATCAATTAGTCAGAAGCCTCCCTCCTTTTTCTGTCCGCTCTCTTTCCTGCCACCGTCTATCAATTTAACTACTCTTCCTCCCCTTACTACCCCCTTCCCCACCCATTCATTCTGCTGTGTTCTCTGTCACCTCATCACTCTGTTTCTCACTCGCTAACGAGGCTAATTTCATGAGGAAATTTTCAGCTAATTGCCAAGTTAGAAAGATATTTCTTCACATCTTCCTTTGTCTTGACTGAAATCGAGACCTTCTTATTAATTCCTATTGTTATCATTTGTTAGGCATCGTTTGACCTGAATTCTCTGAAGTACGGAGAGGTTTATGGACAGGTGTTGTAACACCCTAACATCGGGACTCTTGCCTCTCCTCCAGGTTGCAGTTGAAGCTTTCTTGAACATAGACTCCCACAACGCTTTGGTACAGCTGCTTCAGAGGCCCATGAGGATGCCGTGGTTGGACTACGCGGCTCCCAGGTGGGATTATATGTAACTGAGCATGAAGAAGGCTGTTCTTCGGTTTCTAATTTGGTCAAATCAACCAATCTTCTTCAGGAGACAGAAGCTTTTCATCTCCCCCCCAACTCCCTATTCTTTCATAATTCATCTCCCCTTGCAGGAGCATTTCATTTGATTTGATTTGATCTTTATTTATTTTGAACACGTAAAAGACACGAAACAAACATTTGTCTTATTTCCATGTGATAAGCAATTTTATTTCAGTGGATTTCATCAGGGGCTCCCATTTTTCTCCCTGTCTAAAGATAAAATCACAGGCTATATTAGCAATAAATTTTAAAAAAGACTGTTTAAAGGCTCTTGGATGCAGATAGTGCTTTCAGGAGAAAAAAACACAAGACAGCCTTGCGGCTCCTCATGTTCATTAGTCAATGAAGCTGAAGGTGACTATGTACAACATAAAGATGACACATATGCAGTGTTGGCAGTGAGCGGAGGTCATAAAATTTATTTAATGTATGCTTTAGCCAAAAGCAAGTTATTATAATGTTTGTGTATGATGTCCTGAATGACTAATTTCCAGAAAACTTTGCTTTGTCTTTCAGAATACTGTTGCAGAAGAGTGTAAACAACAGAAAAAAGAAAAAGTTGAGATGATGCTGTATACATTTTCTCAACATCCTTGTGAAGGTTTTGGTGTTCTCCAGAAAGTGTGGTTGATTCCAGCAGTCCTCAACATGTGCTTGAAGTTAATTGCTTTTTGTTATTTCTAAATATTTATGTTTTAGTATCTCTCTGTGTTTGGACTGGTGACCTGGATAAAGAGTATCCCGCCTTCACCTACCGTCTGATGGGATCAGGTGAAGCACTCTCTAACCTGAAGGTGGATAAAGCAAAAGTCAGAGAGATGTATTTCTAGGACATGTTTTAAAGTAAAGGCCTCATTTATGTCAGGAAACCATTTTATCATTTAAAGAAAAGAGAGCAAATCTGAAGTGACAGTTTATCCCAATGGGTTCACTACTTTACTGGGGTGGGATGGCTTGTTTGTCTTGATGACCCCTATTGCTTTATCGACTGGAGTATTTTACTTCTGGTAGGACCATCCATGCTGAAGGGTAGTGACCAGAAAAAGTGATACCCTGACAGGTTATGTCATCTGCACGCCGAAATAGGAGACATAAATCTTGGGTGTGCCATATTAACATGCTCGAGCCTTCAGTTGCCAGGTTCTACGAGGAGTCATAGGGACCAGCCAAGATGTGGTCTGTAAGTTTAAATGCAAAACTGCAGGCTTACACACCTCCACAAAATGAACTGCTGACCAGGGAACGACCTTTGTTAACTCAATTGCAGAATTCTAAGTTTTTAGAAAATTTGGCATGCTTAGTGCTCCTGTGCACTTGATGTGTACAGTGTTGGGTGGAGTTTCTAATAATGAAGCGTATCTTGATGATATTGTGGCCTATTCGTCTATTGGTCATATCACATGGAGACCCTGCCAACTGTGTTCGGTCATTTGCAGGAAGTTTCTCTGACACAGAATCTTAAAAACTGTACTTTGCCAAAGCAACCATGACCTTTCTTAGTAATCAGGTCAGTTAGGCCCAAAGATGCTAAGGTTACTGCTATAACCAAGTTCCCAGGTTCTACCACCAAGAGTGAGTTGCATCATCTCCTGAGATTAGCAGGGTGCTGTAGAGGGTTTTGCCATAACTTTGCCTGTGCTGCTACAGTCTCTGCTGGACCATCCTGTCAATTACTTTTCAAAAAAGTTGTCCTCTGCTCAACGATAGCAAGTAAAACACCATTGAAAAAGAGACTTTAGCCATGCTGTGGGTGCTTCAACATTCTGAAGCATACGTGGTTTCAACTCCACAGCCGGTGGTGGTCTTCATGGACCACAACCCTCCAGTGTTTTTAAACCATATGTTCAACAGAAACCAGAAGCTCTTGCGTCGGGCCCTTGTGGCACACAATTATGCTTTAGATGTCAATCACAAAAAAGCTTGTGACAACGTTGGGTCAACAAGCACAGCAAAGAATGACCTTTTAACCATGTCTTTCCCAAGAACACGTCAATAGAACCAACCTTGGGATTAGAATACAATCTCTTTGACCAGCTAAGCCACAGCCATGTCAAAAAGAGACACTGTGAGAGCAGAATACGTGTGATCTTCATCTCTTAGCCATGATTAGGCATTCAAACACAACATTCTCAATAAGAGAATGCTTAAACTGATCACAACTGTACTGAGAATAAATATTTGTTTTACCTGTTCACATTTTGCGATCTTAAATCATTTTTATTTTTGCTTGAAATCCTCCTTTGAACTCATGAGCTCTCAGCCAGAGAGGGTGGTTTGAGGATGGAGATCAAACGAGAGATGAGTGTGAGTTCATTATGCGAAGACAAATGCAGTGTGTATGTGTACAAACCACACATTTACACAGACACGACTTTACACAATCATGACTGACTCGTTTTAGTGGTGTCTTTCAGGAAAAAGTAGGAAACAGACCGGCAATTCTTTCAATAGTTCAATTAAGCTCGATAAGCTTTTAGTTTGACCATATGACATACTTCTGTCTTCATCTGGTGGCGTTGTATGACGTGTGCTTTATCAGCTGGTCTTATTCAAACAGGGGACGTGACCAATGTGACCTATCTGCCAAGTCAGTAACACAATCAAATGAAACGGACGTCATAGAACACCACCAGATGATGTTTCTGTTGAAGATGGAAGAACAGCATTGAAACATGTTGAAAACCTACTTGCCTGAAAACAAAAAAAAAAATACAGTTCTTGTCAATGTTGCTTAAATTTCAACGTCATTGCCACAAATAATGAAAGATCAGTTGCCATGTTAAATAAACAATGACAAGTGGCAGGGGTTAGCTAGAAGCTAACATTTGCATTATATCAAACAAAGTCTTGTGCAACTTTAAAGAAATGTCTCTAAAACACACTGCCTGGGGCAGATGTGACTGCACAAAAGCTTGTTTCATTGACTTTGCATGCGTCGACCGACTTTTCATACTGCATTAGAAAGCAAGGTTAGTTCTCTACTCTAGCCTTACAGCTTTTGTCATTTCCTAACTTGCTTCCAAATGTATTTTTCTGGCTTTAAACAACTCCCACCCACACAGGGATATGCACATTTGCTCCTTTTCTTCCACTCTTGTTGACTGATTGGAGCGAAGCACAGTCGCTTGGTATGGAAATGAACCTGCAGCCCAGGACACTCAAGTTTTCAGTGACCCAAATACATATATACAGTCACTAGCATTACACAGAACGTGTCGCATGTGTTCATTAATCCGAGGTTTGAAAGCAGGTATAAAATAAATTCTGGAACTGAAGAAAGTGTTTGTAGATGCCAGGGGTGAAAATATCTTCTTTAGTCCTTTACAAAGTCATGCAGTTTCAGTTTAATGCCAATGATGCTGATCTTAGGATCTGTTTCTTCTAAAATTAAAATATAGACTTCAGCAGGCAGTATAAAACTAGGAAATAAGCTTGGAGGTAGAAGTTGTTCCTCCCAAATGGCAGAAGGGAGATCAGGTGATATCCAGAGGATGGCCTGTTTACGATACTCTCTGCTACCCTCACTACCTGCTGCAGGTCCTTCCTGTAGTTATGATGTTGGTACCATTAACTGTGCAGTTTTGCCAAATGTATCTAAAATTTCCTGGTTGTATACAGTTTTATATACCCAGTGTTATCAGCATATTCCTCTCACTCTCATACTCCCGTTCTGCCTGCTCCTTCAATGGCTTGTCTTCCTCGCAACCATGCAAAGTGCTTCACACACAGCGTTGAAAAACCTTTAAGTGGCTTGTTGATAACAATGCACAGCACCTGTATCAGGTTTGTCATCCCTCTGGTTGGATAACCAAACCACCACTAAACGTTAACCACAAATGTTGGACTGGCTCAGTCTGGCATCTGGAGACCATCGACCACATGTTCTTGTTTGTGAAGCCCACCATGAAGTTACTGAGCATAGCTTCACATCACACCAATGGCTCAATATTACTCCTAAGAAAAAGGCAAGTTGGACTAATACTCACTTTAACATCATGATGAAGCAGTCATTGGGATATCGGGGTTTGTCTTTTTTCTGTGGGATCATTACCAGACTCTCAGAAATCCTTGCCAGAGGAGATTCAGAAAACAATACTTGTTAGTGCCGAAGCTGAAACAGATATCTAGCTGCACGTGTGTTTGGTTGATCTCGTGCTGGCTAACTGAATAATACTCTAAATTATCACAGTGCTATTGAGACCACAAAATAGGAGAGCTGCAAAAACACTAGACCGAGACGTTAGGATTAAAAAAGGGGGAGAAGAATTAGGGAAAAAAGGCTGCTGCTAATAAACATGCAGACCATGAAAATGCTAAATCTATAATAGAGTTTGAAAACTGTGTGTGTGTGTGTGTGTGTGTGTGTGTGTGTGTGTGTGTGTGTGTGTGTGTCTACTTTCATCAACACATTATTGACTTTTCAGTTTCAACTTGCTACTTACTAACTTCCTTTCACAGGGAACCAATCAGAGGAGGCAAATTAAGAAGCCACTTAGCATAACTGCTCGGCTAAGAGGCCTGCACACATGCACCTGTGTGTGTGTGTGTGCGCATGAGCACACACACACACACACACACACACACACACACACACACACACACACACACACACACACACACACACACACACACATCTTTAGCAACAAAGATAAACAAGTGTTCTAATTAAGAATTAATTACATAGCAAAGCCTCAGAGAGAGGTGAAACTCTGTGGAGAAATAAGAAAAGAGGATAGGGATGGAGACGAGACGGGGGGAGACGGAGACGCTGAAGGAAGGGTGGGGGTAAAAAGATGAAGGAGGGAGGGAAAGGAGCTAATTAGAAAGGGAAAAGGAAAGGGAGAGAGTCTGAAAAACAAGTGTGAAGTAGGACAGACAAGGGAAAGATTAGGAGACGTGAGTGGATCTCTGCTTCACCTCTGTGCACATGCAGTTTACAGCAGAAATTACTGACACAACAGGCCAAAATTAAGCAAAAATATTTCTGTCTGTGGGTATTAGTGCAGTGGTCGAGCAGCTTTACTTTGTTACTTTCAATCTATTTCTCTCCTGTCTCACTGGGAATGAAACTGCCTAATTCCAGGCTGAGGTGTGTAATGACACTTGGAGGGAACATAAAACATTATTACTGATCCAATTTATCAGTGGCTAAAATACCTCTAAGAGCACAGGAAAAGAAGAATAGCAGACCTATTTCTGACCTCCCTTGTTACCCTTTTTTTATTTTTTATTTTTTTTGCTGGCTGTTTTTTTTATTTTTTTTCCAGACTCTTTCACTCTCAGTCTCGTGTTTTCTCATTAGTTGCATGATACTGCTGTAAATCATGTCAAAATAAATAGGGAAGGATCCTTGAACTTACTGCTACAGGACATACACCAGTGCTTAAACTTGTACATTTGGTGGTGCAGTGGTTAGCGCTTCAAAGCAATAAGTTTACTGAATGAGTTTTACTCTATTTAAAAAAGAAAACAATGCTAAATTTTTACTGTCATTCCTTATTTGTTGGAATATTTTCTTACAATCAACTTGTGTGAATGAAATACTGTAATATAAAAGATGTATAATAGATGCCCTAATATCATAGATAATGATATCATTCTAAAAGATGGAGGTGATTCTGATGAATTTTTTTACAAGCTTGAGTTTGAAATTAAATCAGAATTTAAAACAATATGTAATCTGAAAGATAGCACCAGACTGGGTTTTCTTCAGGTACCTCAGTTTCCTCCCACAAGCCAACAGCATGCCTTTAAGCCAGGGGTGGGGAACCCTGGTCCTGGAGGGCCGCAAACCTGCATGTTTTCCATGTCTCCCTGCTTCAACACACCTGAATCGAATCAAGATTCATGGCCAAGTCCAGCAGAAAGCCAGATAACGAGCCTCATTGCAATCAGCTGTGTTGAAGCAGGGAGACATGGAAAACATGCAGGTTTGCGGCCCTCCAGGACCAGGGTTCCCCACCCCTGCTTTAAGCGGTATGGTGACTATAAACCTGTTAATATGAGTGTTGATCATTTTGACGCGTTCGTCCTTTGATGGACTGCTGACCTGGTTTGGCTCCAGAGTCCCCACAACAAGGTAATGTAGAAGACGCTCTATGGCACAGCCCCATTTAGAATGTGGTGTGAGTTACATGTTTCCAAACAGTCGGTCAGGGTGAAATTTAGGCCGCAGTTGCAGTTTTTTAAAATGCAACTATTGCGCATGTGCATCACAGCTATAGTAAATAGTTCTACATGCTGTACACATGCGCATGCAGTTATTGGCTGCTGACAAACTGACAAAAACAACCAGCACCGCCAACTTGCGGCCTGGCATGCTAATTACGTTATTTTCAACAAACGGGGCCTCAAAACAGGAACAGTTTTTCATGTTGTTGCCCAACAGCAGTGCAAAAGTTTTTTATACACATATTACACACACATATATATATATATATATATATATATATATATATATATATATATATATATATATATAAATATACATGCCAAAACGCACACACACACAAAGGTTTTTGTGGAATGTCAATGTCAAGTCTCAATGTCCAATTAAGAGAAAATTCTATGATTATGATTCCTAGACAATCAAACTTAATTTAGATAATGAGAACACGGTCTGACAATCAATGTTTCTTGTTTCCCTGATAGCAGGGTGGAACAAAACAGTCTCATTTAAAACCACTGGTGAACTGTTTATTTCAGGAGGCGATCGCTGTTGGCTTAACTGCCTCTGGGAAATAACGCTGTGCACTTGAGTTATTTTTAGCCAGAGCTTAAAAGGAGTCAAACCCCATCAAGTTTACTGCCCATACATCCTCTTTCTAAAATGATTCACAATCCCATTTGGGGAGACTGCCTGTGCCAAATGAAAGTGAAGCTTCCGACGGCGCCGCCGTGTTGGAAAAGCAGGAACAGACCCGATTCTGTTCGGCTCTGTTGGTGGGCTGTCCGAGAGAGGATGAGCGCGAGCCTGCCTTTCAGAGCGCAACGTTTTTGCGAGGTCCTTCCTACTTCTCCGGCTCCGTCCCACTGTTCTCTAGGAGCAGAATTCAAACTCCCCACCTTGCTCCTTTTTCAGAAGATCCTCTGCGAATCGAGTGATTGATGGTTTGTTTTGGAGGGAGGTGACAGGACTGACACGCCACTCGACCCGGACTTTTTTTGTTTTTTTTTTTGTTTTTTTTTGTTTTTTTTCTGCTGGTGGGTTAAAAACAAGTAAATTACAAAGCTGCTATCCCTCCACGTTCCTTTCTTGAGGTTCTTGTTTAACTGCTTGCAGAAATCAATGACACCGAGGGTTTAGCGATCAGACTGATGCTAGCGGCGTGAAATTAAATCCCAATTCCATCTGCTACTTTCCATCGGTCGATCTCCTCTTCTTTTCCACTCACTTCCGAACAAGTCCTCCTCCCTGCCTTCACCTCCCTGCTCTAAAAGATGAAACCAATTTTTCAGCCCCCACAGGAGACAAATTGCTCCTAATAATCCCTTGTTTCCTGAAGAGGACCTCTTTCTTCCCAGCTCGGCCAAGAGACCAGAACCTTAATGGACACATGGAATTAGGAGGAAAATGTCTGACAAGGCTGGATAATGACAGACAGTGTTCTGCTTTTCATTGTTACCTTGTAAAAAGTGTTGTATGCTACATCACGGCCTAAGATGATGCTGATGAGCCGACTTCTGATTGGGGAAGCGGTGCAGATGATGGCCAAGGTGGACTCGAATCACCCAAACAGATGAGACAGAAATAATGTTTGAAAGCCGGTGCAGAGCACTCCCACCGCAATTACGCCTGATGCTTAGCTTTCAGGGCCATTTAAACAGGTGTAATAAAGATCCCTGCATTTTACGGCATGCTTGTGTTTGTGATATTTCACTCTGGCCGCAATCCTCAGACGCCTGATTGTTTGAAACGGCGGCTGCGAGACGGCGTGAAAGCTTTTACATCTGGCTCTCTTTGAAGATCCACGACTCGCTCATAATTTCTTACTGTCAGGGTTCCTTCTGGCCAGGAACCTGAGAAAGCGCCGGAGCTTTCATCTTGGTGACCCAGCGCGGAGACCCCTCTCAGTGACAGACACCTTAAAGAACCAACCACCAATCAGAGCCTGGTCAGCGGTCCCCGTAAACAAATCAGGAAGCGCAGATGGTTTGTAATAGCAGCTATTTTGAGGCTTTTACCAAAGGCTAGGGGTAAAAGACAGGCAGTGGGAGGGAAAGTAAAGCTGATTTAAAAAAAAAAAAGACATGTACAGAGAAACTTTTTAAAACATTATTATTAGGCGTAGTGTTATTATATTATTTTTACCTTTGCTCTACTGCACATTGCTACGCGGTATGATTGCTTCGAAAAAACAAACAAGGAAAAAAAGATTTCTGAGTTTTCCAACTAGCTACATACCAACCACGGCACGTGTCAAACACATGCATTTCATGAGACGAATAGTTTAATTCTTGGATCACTTCTTTTAATTTAGTTGGGTAGCTGTGGCTCGGTTAGTCCAATGGACTGTCTTCTAATCGTAAAGTTGTTGTTGTTTCTCAACTTCCCACGTCTCCTTTGTGCTTTTTGTGTCTTTGCGCTTCTGGATTTCACACTTTCCCCTTGGATGCCTCTGCTTGTGCTGCTGTTACCTGGTTTATTGGACTCTGTGTTTTCAGCCCTAGCTCCATTCTTGGTTTGTGTTTTGGATTCTTTGGACTTTTTGTAATAAACTCTGTTGACCACCTCTTCACCACAATCCTTGACAAAAATAAACAACTAAATTGTTGAATATTCTTAGATTAATAAGGAGTTCAAGGGACTGAAAAAGCAAATGAATGACAGTTTTGTACACAGTAAAAGCTTAAAAGGTATTAGTATACTTTTATGTTTTTGCATGGGTAGCTGTTGCAGATTGTTGATATTTTCTGGATTCTGCATTGATGAAGCTCCAATTTGCAAAAAATCCTCATCTGCTGAGAAAATAGGATTGAAACAAAAATGCAAAGTAGTTTTATGAAATTACCGCACAGGAGGAAGTATTTTACTATTAGGTTCATTATCAGATCTTGTTTTAATTCTATTACAATCAAACATTTGCAGCGACTTTAACCTTCTAGCATGCTTATTCATGGCAACTGGTTACTGGAGTGATTCATTGGACATTTTAATTAATATTTTCAATAGTTACAATTTGCTCTGAACATTAATATAACAGATCTAGACTATACTTCACTTTTTAAATGTTTGAAAGATTGATCAGTGATGTATTTGACCCTGTGAGATCCCCGACAGAATGACAATGATCAGCAACAGTCAGATGAATATTGCTTTTTTTATTTATTTATTTTTTTAATTGTCACCCAATCGTTAATGTGTTGTCAGCTACTGATTTCTTTGTTTCCTTGTTTGTTGTACTGGATAACCTGAGGATGAGTAACCTTATGAATCAATTTTCTTTTCTCAAACCGAAATGAATTTCCATTATTTCTGAGTTACCATACCATTACAGTTCTTCATGTCATGTGAAAATAATAACCGATAGGACTGCCTTTCAATAAATCTTTTTTTCTTTCTTCTTTTTTAACCATTGTGAATTTTAAATAAAACCTTTCTGGTAAAATCACTCGTGAAATGTTAAAAGTTCCAGGTGATTGAATGCATGCCCACTGAGCCCCAGGAACTCAGGTTTCTTGTTCTTGTTATGAAAAGTCATTAGTTTAAAATTTAATTTTAACAATGATGGGTGAAGGCCGTCTCAGATCCCTCTCTTATTAATTTACTGGCACGTGTCGTGTACGCATGGAAATTAATGATCTTACTGTGCTTTTCAGATCCCACTGTGTGAATTTCAACTGAAAAAAAAAAAAAAATCCCCAAAACAAAACACGTTCAATACTTTAAAGAACACAGGGTTGAAAGCATCATGGCTCGTTTCAGTTTTTCATTCACACTCTCTCCTGCCAATGAATTTCCAGGAGAAATGCTATTTTGAAATGATGGTTTCAAGGTTGCTTTTTTCTTCTCTTTTTTTTAAAACCCCACTGTGAGAAATGTGGGGGAGGAAACCTCGAGCAAAATTGGGTTTTGTCACTAGGGCTTTGCTGTTTGAAGGAGGGCTATCAAGCCAGATTAGAGCTCCCTTAGTGGTAATGGAACTCAGAGCATTTTCAAAAGCGTGCCCCTCCTCGGATTCCAGCTCCACATTCTTGAGAACGTTCACCTAAATAACTTTTTTTTTTTTTTTGTCTGGTTTTCAGGTGATCAACAAATGATGTGTTTGATTTTAAAGCATCCATAGAGGTCATTTGGCTTTGGGGTATTTACTGAAAACTGTATTTCAATAAATACTAAAGGGGGTGTGTGGCAATTGTAACATCTGTCCCGACCTTCGGGCATCACAGTTGTGTGTCCATATTTGCAATTCTGTTTGTCATTTGCAAACCTGTGAGGGTGAAACCTGCTGTGTGTGTGTGTCCGGGAGGCCTGTAGCAACAGGAGGGGGTAAACAAGACGACCTTTCCAGCTCTGATCACCCTGGAGTGAGAGGGGATGGGTTGGAGTTGGGGGGAGACTTGAGTCTATTCCAGCTGAGGAAGGAGGCGCTGGTGGTCCTGGCAGTATGCGAACTCATCGAAACGTGTATCTGTGTATGTCTTACCTCTGCCAGTGCCACGATGCCCTGCACGTCGGCATTGCTGATGTAGAGGTGTGAAACTTTCTCCGCCTGCTGAGGAGTCGTCTGCGCGCCGGCCGGGTACTCCACGGTCCAGTGCAGAGTCTGGGTCGGCACCAGATTAATCACGTTGTCCACCTCGAACTCCAATTGCATCACCTCATACGACGAACTGTCCAGCCTGTGAAGAGAGACCCAGGTTGGTTGAAGAAATCTGTTTTAATATGTTTACTGCGCTAGTCTGCTCTAGTCTTGCCTCGAAAAACCAGCCCCGCCTACTCCTCATCCACGTTTGGATTTTGGAGTTGGGCTCAGTCTGGGTAGGAGCCCATAGAAGGGGATTTCACTCGGTTGTGAAACGGCTGAGCCAATCAGCGTTGCCGTTTTTTGTTTTCAAAATTTTTTGGCGAATTCCGGTGGCTAAACCGGAAGTGACGCCATCACTGCGCGTAGCGGAGATTACGGACTTTAATTTGAACCATCATCTGAAAGCTGCAATGAGTAAAGCTGTAGCTAAAATACCAAGTATTACAACAATCAGGCAAGAGCAAGAGTCTGCGCCTGGTGAGTTTCGTAAAGGAAAAGACGTTTTCGCATGTCTTGGCGTGTGGGGAAGCTAGAGCTAATGAGCTAATGCTAACCCTTAGAGAAGCAAACACATTTTGATGACGTATTTGTTTTGAAGCGCTGATTGGCTGAAGTACGCCGTCAGTCAAAGGAGTAACCGACACCCCTGCAAGAATTTTCTATGGGCTCCTATCCAGGCTAAGCCCAACTCCAAATCCAAATGTGGATGAGGAGTGGGCGGGTCTGGTTTAAGAGGCTAGCTCTAGTCACCCAAACAATCTAAATAATGTGCGTTACAGTTCTTGAAGCAGTCAGAATGTTTGTAGCTGACACACTTTAACAACACATTTTGTGTACATTATCCATCAATACATCGTTTATATCTCTTTATGCTGCTCAGAGTTGGTGAAGTACTTTAAATAATCTCATAAATCTGACAGGCTGCAGTCTGCATACATCACCGGTCCATCACAGGACAAACACAGAGACAGAGAATGTCAACAATTACCTCACATGCAAGTGTTTGGACTGTGATGTTTAAATTAATTTATTGGGAAATAAAATCCGAAAACAGTCAGTGTGTGTCAAACCTAATTCTGGTTTAACTGGATCTGAAACACTTTGGTGAGCTGCACCTGCAGTCCTTGTTGTATAAACACCATAAACACAACCATCAATGGCCCTCTGTTGTGGGGATGAAAAGTGTGTTAACTATTCAGCTATTTTAGACTGATATGTTGAGTGGTTTTGTTTTTTGACTCCCTGATGGTCCTAATGACAGTAGCAATGGGAAATTGACGAGTATTATTCAGAGTACTGCTAGTTTTCTATGCAAGACAATGTTTGTTTCATTAGTTAAAAAAAAAAAAAAGAAAAGCTTTTCATATAAATCCTGTCAGTAAATTTAGACATGTTCTATAACAACTGAAGAACAACTGGTTGTTTGTCTCGAACTAAAATAGACAAAGTAGACAGATTGTTTTATTGGCCTGAAATAGAAAACATTTATCATCGCTGAAAGGTAACGAGCAGAGGACATTCCAGAAAACCAACTTGTTTGGTTTGAGCAAACAAGGTGGAAATTCAGTAAATGTAGAAAAAGGCAGGCTGTAGAAAAGCCAGTAGGTGATCCATTATATCTCCGGACTGAGCCAAGCTAAATTCTTCACTTCGCTTGGTGCTCAGTTAAGCCAATTAACTGTTGGCTTTGTCTCCAGATTTAATGGGCAAAATTTCAAGCAGCATCGATTGACTCATATAACTCTCATCAAGAAAGTGAATAACTGTATTTCTCAAAGTGTCTGATTACTATGTTGAAGCAGTCCTCTGTGTCAAGACACTCAACCTGAAAATGACGTTACAGCTTCAACGTCACCGGAGAGAAACAGAATCTCTGTTGAAGAGCCCACACTGCCATTATCAGTATCATAAACAACAGCAGGCATGATAATAACCGACTATTTAAAAATGAGATGTGTGTGTGTGTGTGTGTGTGTGTGTGTGTGTGTGTGTGTGTGTGTGTTTGCTCCCTCTGGTGGTTGTTGTAATTATGACACCAGCAAAGCATCAGCTGTAAGGTGGTTTAATCATAAGACTTTCACCAAGTGAACTGCTGTTTATGTCCCATACAATGACAAGAGGCCATGACGTCTCAGTCAGACGACCCTCTTGTGAGAAGTTGTTGACTTTGAAATGCACTTAGAAATCTTGTTTCAGGACTTCTATCTCATAAAGATGAGACTCTTATTTTGGGAGAATATTCTCAGATCGTGTTAACAAACTTAAGACTCCTCTTCAAGGTAAGACTTTAAATTCAGAGGACACATGTTGATTGTTTTGGTGAACCAATGAGAGGCTTGTTTAAATACATAACCCTGGATGAACTCCGGTTTTCAGTACATGCCATGTGTCAGCCTTTGCCTGTGTCGGTGACGCGTCTTAAACTTCTCGTGAGCTTAAAAACTATGGCAACTTGAAAGAAATCTCTTCATTTTCAACTCCATTCATGTCCTCTTTCGTAAGAACAGAAATGTGTCTGTCATTTTGACAACTTGGATTCCCGCTGCACATCACGCCCTTACAACTCTGCAGACTGTCATTACCTGCTTTGCCTCTCTGCCTGTCAGACATCCCGATTCTATCTGCTGCTACTGTGAATTACACCCTGTTCTATCATTTGTCACCACACAAATTCTTTGAGTCTCTTTCCCTGAGACTTGAAGCCAACTATGCCACAGTTAAAGTTCGTGCTGTGCCAGGAAAGAGTGAAAATTCGGGCTGAATTAATGAATGCATGACAAGGATGGAATCAAATGTCCATGCAGTGCAAGAAAATGTTGTGTTTCCTGCTACTTCAAGAGGCTGAAGATAGAGCAAAAGAAACACAGCAAGCCTTAAATAAAAATGGTATCTGAAATGTGACAGCACATTTGCTGCGGTCAAGATAGCAGTGAATTATACCCTCTTACAGTTCACAGTGGGTGCAACACAAAAGGTCTCCTGGGTGGGATTGTGGAGATAAACATTCAAACACACAGTCAACGGCTTCACAACACCGAGAAAAGGTAATTTAGATACAGCTTTGGAAGTGAAAAATCTCTCTGTGGTGGCATATCTGACTCCATCTTTTAAAATGTACTTGTTTTCTGTCCTGGTTACAACATCACCCCACCACAAACACACACACACACACACACGCACACACGCACACCCCAAGGCAGTGGCGGCTGAGAGTTAAATGAGATAGAAAAAAGGCAAGCTGCTGTAAATTGATTCTTGAGTCGCCATTATATAGCTCTGTCAACTAGGAGCGCACACACACCGGGATATATTGGGGTTAAAGGCCATGACAAAGCCAATTGCTGAGGGTCTGTGATATCTGGCAGATATCGGTGTGTGTGGGAGCGTGTGTGTGTATGTCTAGGGAGATGGGGTGAGTGATGTGTTGCGCAGATAGATTAAGGAGAAAAAACTGAGAGGTGTCAGCTCCCCTTGACCTCTGCTGGATCCCTCATCGCACTGGGTTTTTTTTTTTCATCCACCTTTTTCTTGTCCGGACAAATGCAGAAAGAAGAAGCTTTGACCAACTGCTGCCCATGCTAATTAAAAAGCAGAAGTACTTCTGCACACCTGTGAACCCACGGGTGTCATATTCCTGAAATAAGCTGTGATGCTTAAAATGCCCATTGCTCTTCTGAGTCAAGGGCACGGAGTACCAGACGAACACAACCCCAACTCACAGTTACAAACAATGGCTTCACCAAAAATCTGTCAGAAGCTCAAGTTTTGCTTCAGCAGCAAGATTTCTGTGAGTGTTTACTCATGAACTGCCAATATTTAATCATTCTCAACTGACAATGAGGATGAGCCTGGATGTGACGGCAGAATTCCTTTATTTTAAGTCAGTATAATTAGAAATATGCACATAAAACACTGGAATAAAAATATTTGAGGTGTCCTGCAGAAACATTTAATTTGTTACACAAAGCCTGCCCTGCACTAGAAAGGACACAGTCATCACTCCCTGATTTTAGCAATATATCAAAGTACAACGGCTCTAAAGTCCTTAGTTCTTTCAATGAGAACAAGATAAGAAAAGATTTCCTCTGCATTGAGATGCTCGCCTGAGCTGCAAACAGATTCTTTAAAATATGGCAGGCCGTTTTAATAGATAAAGTGTTTTATATTAGTTTGCATGAAGAATTCCTGGTAGCCATTAGAAGTGTTTGAGAGTGAATTTTAGTGGACTAACTTTAGAACCTGATCATTATCTTTTGGTGTGAGGTTTTCATGCTCACACTGTGCCTGCTTGGCTTCCTGATGATTCTCCAGCCCGTTCAGTTAATTAATGACTCCAGTTTGGCCGCATGTTTGAGTATAATCTATCACTCACTCTCTCTCTGAGAGGCTGAAATTGACTGGCATGCTGTTGAAGATGTACTTGGATTTTCAGTCCACATTAAATAACCATAACTGGGATAATCTGGTCATCAAGACAGGATGAAGGGTCAGTTTCACTCCCTTTAATAAATGAGCTTTTCTGAAATCAGGGATGTTGGTTATCATACAAACCAGTCCAGGTCAATCTACTTGATGTGAAGTGAGTATAAAAGACAGATGAATGGATGGATGAAAGGTCAGATAAGAGGTTCCAACAAACACGGGAAACTGTCTCAGTACAACCTGATTATTGGTGTGAATGCCATTTCCAATTCGAATGATGATAACCTTCAGTTTGCCACAAAAACCGCACACGAGTGTCCTCTGCATTCAGTTTAATCCTTCATCGCACTTGTCAAGTTAAAACTTAATAGAGGTTATAAAACCATTTAAAAAAGGTAAAACAGCAATCAGGATGAAATTCATTCCTCCAGGCCACGGTGAAATGTACTGTATTGGTGAAGTAACACAGAAACAAACACTCATATATTGTGCAATCTTTTTTTTTTCCACCACAATGGTCCAGCATGCTCCTCCGTCTCTGTGTCGATCGATATGAATTCTTGTCGAACCTCGGAGGACATGGGAACAGTCGCTCCGTTTCATACTTCCCGACAAGAAGCCCAAAACGCAGTGGAGGTTTAGACGTGTACACACCGAGACACAATGCTCCGCCGCCCTCGCTCTCCGCTCCTGTCTCCCTCATGCTCACACACACATGCACTCAGGTAATGCACAAGCTACACACTCCTCTCCCATCTCCCACAAATACACTCACACATACAGGTGTGTACAAAAGAAAAAAAAAATCCTCAAAATTGTTGAGTGTGTTGGGGTGCAGTGTAATCGCTGGAGCTGAAAAAGCAATGTGTCTGCAGTGACAGGTTCATTCAGGTGTTAGCTCCCTCCCAACCACAAGGCTCCAAAACAATATTACCCCGTTCTCTAGTGCATACACGAACACGGACACACTCGCAGCTACACACACCGCTACATTGTTCTCTAAACCTTGTGGAAGTTCACACGTTCTCACTACTTTTTGAGTGGATTTTCCTTCGGGCAGTGCTGACCTTCAGCTACTATCCCTCTCACTGACACAGAATCTGTCTGACCGAGGCAAACTTTAAACAGACGGGATTGTGGGATTGTGCTGGTAGGACATCATTTACTTTTTACATTAAATAGTTTCGGTAACACTTTACTTGAAGCCCCCCTGCATAACACATTATAAGTACATTCATAAAGTATTATAATGCCATTATAACATGTGTAGCTGTAGTTATAAACATTCATAGATGATCACAATGCCAGGACCGAACCCTAACCCTAACCCTAACCCTAACCCTAACCTTAATCCTATGCTGTATACTGCTGTATAGTGAGTTATAAAGCATTGTGATCATGTATTAGTGTTTATAACTACTTATAATGTGTTATAAAGAGGGGCTTCAAGTAAAGTGTTACCATAGTTTCATATTAGAATATTAAAATGTACACATTTCCGTTAACACCAGAAAATTCAGCAGTTTTTGAGAACAGGGAGACCTTTTCTTGTCCCTTTTTTAACTGATGAATATAATTTTAAATTTAGGATTAGTGTAGAATATGGTCACGAACTTCCCACAGGAATGAGATCACATATTCAACTTGCTGAAATGAGTTTTTGTCGCAGGATGGCAGACCTCACACTTCATGATAGAGTGAGTTCAGCTATCTGGGAGAAAGATCAGACTCACGCCAGTCGAGGTGGTTCGGGCATCTGATAAATGCCCCCCAGTCACTCCCCGTTAGAGGTTTACCAGGCACGTCCGGCAGGGAGGAGACCCCGAGGTCGGTCCAGGAACTGCTGGAGAGATTATATCCCCCAGAAGACCTGGAGGGAGCTGCAGGGGGATGTCTGGGTTTCTTTTCTCTCCATGCTGCTGCTGCGGCCCAGTGGATGTAAAATGAAGCAGAAATCACTCAAGATCTGTCAGTTATACTTCAAGTATCCAAATGTGGAAGGTTTGTCAAGTTTGTCAATTCATCCATCAGAAAAACAAGACAAACCAAAACACTGAGCAGGTTTATGGGTTGATTAATCAAACTGATCATAAACTATATTAATTCATCAATTATTCATCAATACACGATCTGCCCTCCTGAAGAACCCAATATGCTCCCTTTATGCACATGAATTGGTACATGCCTTTCAAATTATGCTGATTGTTCGGCATCACAGTGCAATGCAATTTAGGGGAGGGTAATATAAAGGATTATTGGTGTTTTTGTTCTGATGCCTAAGATAATATTGCAGGTTTCCTCAAAAAGATTAAACATTTCTGTTGTCTTTTTTGTTCCTTTCACTGGTCACACATTCATCATACTGAGCTATGCCCACCCAAGGTCAACAGTGGTGTTACTCAATTTACTACACATCCATACACTGGATGCCATCCGAAGACAGAAGACGGACAGAAATATCCATGGGCTCATATGGAAATGTTGGGAAACTTTCTGAGATGCTTAAATACTCCTATGAGACCGGACTTCCACCAGGGTTCTGAGACTGAGGCAGTGAGCAGTATGTATTTTAATCAGGTTTCCAAATCAAATAAACTGGCCCAAAGAATCTATTGTAATCTGAATTCATTAGACTGGCGAACCAACAAGGAAAACCACTTCTATCTACGATGTCTTTGTGTTCAAGTATGAACCCAGCATTCATTCAGTATAAATTTTCATGGCCTATTCTGAAGGTGTGTAGAGGGTATCTGAGGCAATGGATCACCATCCACTTCCAATAATCAAGGGTGAGGTCCTTTGTACTATTGACATTACCGCTTTTACCCAAAAGGTTGTTTTTATTTTTAAATTTATTATCATTATTCTTTCACTAAGTGTGTATGGCACTTTCCTTTCTGTCTTCAAAAAAATCTGACCTGAGAGGTGCATGAGACAATATGAGGAAAAGTGGCATTGCTAAAAAACATAGTTTACTTCAATACCTACAAAACAACTCTGAACACTTCAAAGGGCCAGAACATCTAAAGCCAGACTTTTATTCCTGACTCACCTGTGTAGGAAGGTAATTGATTGCTTGATAACAAGTGGAGCAGACAGACAGACATCTTTTTGATAGTGAATGTTTCTTTGCCTGAGGAGGATGGCCTTTCTTAGCCTATAAACCCAGATAAAAAGATACACTTCTGGGGAGCAGGGAACGTCTGGTGAGCTGGGCTGACTGGACTCGCTCTAGTGCATAACCTGCTTGGCACTTCTGGAGTCTCAAAGCTGATTAAAGGAGATTTTGTTCTCCCTGTTTATCTATTTATCCATCAATTAAACAATTCCATTTTCAGTCTGGGTCACCTGAGAGGAGGTCTTGTTTACAGCTTCACTGACTCTCTTCATCCCCCTTTATCTTAATCACTTATTTGTTTTACTGTGTCTTTACCTGCTTGTTTGTATTCCCGTTTCATTTTGTCTGGATTTCACTCCTTCCTGGATTCACAGCTGATACTTCAGCTAGAAACAACTATGCAAGGGTGTTTACAACATTAGGTGTTTAAAGGGAACTGAAGTGGCACAAAAGGTCTTGGTAGGTTTAACTCCTTTAGAGCTAGTTTGCAAAAAGGGAACAATGTACTTGGTTGCAGGGATGTTATTGATCACAATGGGTAGCATCTGTCATAAGGGCAACAGTGTTGAACAGAGGATGAAAAACATATGGGCAAGCACTGTAATGACAAAAAAATTGACTCCTGCAACCAATTCTGTTCTTCTGATCGACTATACATTCTTCCAACAAACCGACTCTTCCAGATGGAGAAAGAGCGCTCTCTTTCTCCACACAGCATCAGCTGTCCTGATAGATTCAGCTGAGCTAATTAGGATGATTACCATGAGTGATGAAGTGTTGAATAAAAAGCATAATCTAGATGAATAAACAGAGACTATGAACATCGACGAACTTAGTAGGTTTCAGTAAGACCGTGTGGCTCTGTGTTTGTTTTAGTTTATAGAGGAAGGAAGATTTGACACACTGGGTAAGGACACGGTCAAGGACTGTGCATATAAACAATACACAAAATGAATAAACCAAAGTGTCGAATAGTCCAAAAACTGGTTCTTACACACAAAAACACGCCATTGTTTGTCTGATGGAGTCAAGTATCAAAGTTTCACGTGGTTCATTGCTGCAACCAATTTTATTAGTCTCACACACACACTCACATGCACACACGCCACATTATTATCACAGCATCTGATCTGAAACTGATTAGTTTTACCTTCCTTAGGGAGAGATTTGGCCCTTTAAATGGTAAAATATCTCATCAGTGAATCTAAATTACGGCTGGAGTAAATGTGAGCACGGTGGCTGATTATGACAATTAGTGAAAATTTAACTTTTCCTCCTCAAACTTGCATTGTTTGCTCAGGAGTTCAGCTCCCCGTGGCTCCCGTGTAATTCAAAACGCTTGTTGCCAAACTCACTGCTTTGTCCTCTTGAAGAGAAGCAGGAGGCAGTCGAAGGAAAATCTTTTCCCTTAAGTCACCCTCAAAGTCATCCCAAAAGAGGAGAAAAGAAAATCCCACGTGCACAAACCATAAACACACACATATGAGCTCACTCACACCATGTAGCGAGAGCAGGGTGCAGGGAGGACAGGCTGTCTTATCAAAGTATACCGGAGGAAAGTGGTGGTCTCAGGGGAAATTCAAAGGATGACACACACACACACACACACACACACACACACACACACACACACACACACACACACACCACACACACACACACACACACACACACACACACACACACACACACACCACACACACACACACACCTACAGACATGCACCGCTGGCAAGAAGAGAAGGAAACCTCCCCTGGGAGAATACAAGGCAGGAAAGAAAGGATGGGACTGGGAGGAGAATGAGAAAAAAGGCCAAGGAACAATTTTTTCTCTTTTTGCTCAGAGGAAGTTGTCACTTACAGCATTTCCCCTCAGCGCCTGCACAGCCAGTGGCTGACAGCAAGGGGCAAGTGTGTGTGTCTCACACACCTAGAGAGGGACAGACAGGGGTTTCCACATAGGTAGATAGATAGATAGATAGATAGATAGATAGATAGATAGATAGATGGATAGTTCTATTAGTCGTTGCTTTTGTTTGGGTTAACATTGCTCTATTGTGTGTGTGTGTGTGTGTGTGTGTGTGTGTGTGTGTGTGTGTGTGTGTGTGTGTGTGCATTGTGTACTTTTGTCTTTGTGTTTATATGTGTTCTTGTAAGGTCTCAAGCAATTATGTGATATTTTTTTTTTTTTTGTTATCTGTGTGTTTTTGTACACATCATCATACTATTGTGTGTGAGGGTGCATAAGGTTATATGTGTGTGTGTGTCTACACACATGCATATTTCATCCTGGCCTAGCAGGATACCAGACATTCACACTTAATTCCAACACCTCAGTGTGCGCATGGCTGCACATGCATGTTTCCATCGATCCATCCAGTACATGCATGCATGCACCCCCCCCCCCCCCACACACACACACACACCCCCACCCCCACCCCCACCTACACCCCCACCCCCACCTACACCCACACCCACACCCACACACACACACACCCCCGCTGAGTCTTTTAACCTGGTTTAGCCTCCACTGACCGGCTGTCAGATCTGGGTTGCCATCAGTTATCAAACCCTGAGATGTCATGGGAGATGGGGGCTTGGGGTGTGAGAGGGGGGAGGGGAAGGAAATCGGCTGCTATTTTAAACTGTCCAGTAGCCTGTAGAGTCGCTCACATTATGCCGTCTTCAATTTTTAATGGCAGAACTGGATGATACCGAAAAGGAAGACTGATGCCTTAAAAATACCAAGTATCTGCAAATCTTTATAGTTTACTTTTACTGCTGAAAGGTGATAGCCTGTTTCCTATTAATAAACAGTTCATTTTAATCCGAAAAATACTCATAATTCCTAAAATAAACTGTAATGGAATTTTTTTTTTTTTTTTTTTCAAAAAAAGGAAATAATCAGCTCCAAATGACAATAAGGCAATCAAGGGAGAGAAGGCAGACAAGTGGCAATCGAGGCGAGCAGTGCCCAGTGTGAATTTGAGCTTCGAGCTGATAATGAGAAGGCCTATTTACATGTTTTCAGGTGAAAATGTAAAACCTTTATTGCGTTTTGGGTGTCTCTTTATCCTACTTAGTGGTCTGTCCACTTAAATGTTAATTACTGGCATGATAACTACATTGTTTTCTGTCGTTTTCAATTCAACAAACACCATTTTCTACACTTTGCCATATAACCCAAAACCCTTTTTGAAACAAAGATGCAAAAATAATGCATTTCCACTTGAAACATTGTGTAAATGGGGCTTTCATTTCATTTTGTGTACATATGAGATGGAAGGTATTTATCTGAAATATCAGGAGATAATAAGGAGACTTGTGGGGGAGGGTGTATCCCTGTCATCTGTCCCAAAAAGTTGTTTGAAAACTGGTTAATGAATGATACCCACTGCATCATTCAGCCCATATGTGCCCAAGTCCAATCATGCTGCACCAGCCAGTTGACAATCTCACCAATAAGTACATGAAATACACAGGCACACAATACCTGACAAAAAATAAATGAATAAATAAACAGACCAAAGTGCACGTACGCCCAACGACTTTTGTATTACCCCTAGCTAAATAATGCAAACGCACAATGTGAAGGTGAATATTCATTAGAAAAAATAAATAAATCAAAACCTTCTGGTTTGATTGACAGTTACAAAGCTGTCATTTTATGGATAACATGAAAGAAAGCAGCAATTCAAATAATTTCTTTTTCATTACTGTATGGAAAGTGTGTGTGTGTGGGACAGAGAGAAGGTGTGTGTGGCTGAGATGTCAAGAATACAGTGAGGTTGTCACAGAGAGGACAGAGAGGACTCTGGGGGAATGAGTTTGCAGAAACAAAGGACATGCAAAGACTCACACACACACGCATGCACGCACGCGCGCGCGCGCGCGCACACACACACACACACACCCTCAAACCAGCATCCATATTGAATTGCATTCAGATTGCCTCAAGTGGAGCTCCAATGAATTTGACACAACAGACATATTTGCATACACTGCGTTCCTGCGCTCTTCATTAAAACGTGCGCACGTGACCCGACTGGTGCACGCACTCAAGGTGAAAATGAAGAGAACGTGAGAGAATGGATCGATGGAACTGAGCCGCTGAAGAGAGAGACGCATTGACACTGACACTGTGGTCTTGTTAGTTACAACCTCCGCCTCGCTCTGCGGGCGAATTTCCTGGTTTCAGCAGAACTGCTCCGAGGCACAGGCTCTCCACTCCGCCTCCACTTTATTTCCCCTCTATTAGCCTCTGACTACATTTACAAGCGGTTACATTTACCTGATGACTTCACTGAAACCCTCATCCTGCCATCCTTCAGCAGTTTACAGCACATTACGCCCCAGAACAACTTGCAGAATACACCAAATACACAATAGCCAATTACCATCTCTACAGCTCACTGTCATATTTAGCTGATTTACAAGAGCTGTTGTCCAACCCCTATTACAAAATATACAATCAGGATGCTGTGTTGCACAAACCCCTTAAACCTGAGGCACCATAATAGAATAAAAATTTGAAAACTGTGATGGAAATATTAGCACTAACATCTACAACAGTTAGGACAAGGCAATGAATCGTACTGAGGAACTGTTGGACTCCACTGGTGAATACTTGGATCCCATTGAGGAGTTCTCGTCTCATCCAGGACCCCAGCTTCTTATTTGCATTATTTTTGCTTCATAATGTTCAAAATGTCTACTTTTCCATCAGGGCAGGAGGCGACCGAGCACTGACCCACTGAAAAATGCAAAGCTTCTCCTGAAAACAGACGTTTCTAAATCTTCTGTATAGTTTTATAAATCCATGGTGCATTTTCACACATGAGAACTGTCCATGCCACAGATGCTAATGCAATCCAATACGATCAGACGCGCAGGATTTCAACTGTCTTTCAACTGAGAAAGACAAAAGACTGGATGGTATCTTTGAGGTATAGCACAGCATGTCCACAGTTTCAAAGATATTGTATATTAATTTGACCACAACAGTTTTTCCGTTATGTATCAGTACATTTTAAGTTGAGAAGATGCGCCTGCTTTTGGATGGTGGTAATCTTGAATTAGTTTCAATTGAAATTGGTTGCATGGCAAAGTGTGTTCTCAGACAATGGTTTTTAGAAGCGTTCCTGAGCTCATGCAGTGGTTTTCATAATGTGGAGCACTGTTTCCAAAGCAGGGTTGCCCACTGAAGCTTTTCTTTCCATCTATCTTGTACTGTTTTTTTTTTTTTTATTTAACTTACAGCTATGATGTACTGAAGCCAAGTCTTGGAGTTAGAAAATCACACCAAGGAGTCACCAATCAACCTCGAGGCTGTTTTTGGACTGTGGGAGGAAAGTCAAGGAGTCGCTCCCAAACAAGGAATAATGCGTCATCTTCTTCATTGACTTTCAGAAACAGTAATTGGACATATACACCAATTTCTTAATTTCATGTGCTTTGGAAGCAATGTTTTTATTGAACTTCTGAGTAAATCAGTGTGGATTATTTGACTTCACTTTTTTTTCACACTTCTTTATCTAATAACACTTACTGTTATGCTTATATTTGTAGGTCTGTGGTTATTTCTGTTTCTGATTTGATTCTGTCTGACCTGTTATTATTGTCCCTCCTGTTTCTTGTTTTTTTAGCCTGATCTTTCATTGTCTGTTTTTCCATTTTTAGTTTTGGGATGTCATCCTGTTGTGCTTGTACATAATCTTCTCCTCTCACTCTGTGTTTCTGTCTCACACCCGCCAGGCCGACTCTGTACTTGTCTGATTGCACATGGGCCGTTCTCCGACATGCACAGACCCCCTGTCATGCACTTAGAAATACACACCCAGACCCATGTCATTTTGTATTTCCGTTCGCGTTGTCTTGTTCACAGCGGCCCCCTGCCTGGACGACCAAATAGCCACGTCTCCCACCCTCTCTCACGAACACACACAAACGGATGTGCACACGAACACAGCGTCTCCTTTTTATCATCGGCTTTAAAAAAAAAAGACCCTATCTTCCTTCATTTTACACGTTCTCTTTCCATCAGACACACTGGAGGGGACAGACGCCGACCCCCCACCTGCATCCACCGCAATATTCAACATGCAAATGCTTTTAAGAGACGCTCGGCGGAGGAACATGAGTGTGCTGCTGCACCTGTGTGTCAATGCATACTTAAATTGCTCTCCCAGGAGTTGTGTTTTTGCCGTTTTTCAGTGTGCTTTTTATGGATTCTTAGCTTTGTTTTTTCGAGGGCCACACAGCAAATAAAGGTTGGAAAAGACGCGGGAGAGCGAATGTTTTCCCGAGCCCGAGGAGCTTCAATATGGTGTCGGCATTTGTTAGAAATTACTTACATCTTGACATCAAATGGGGTACATTCAGCAAACTAACGCGGCTTCACTCTGAGCGAGGAGTCTGCTCAATAAAAAAGAAAAAAAAAAGTTGGGAGAAATTACTTTTTTGACAGCAGATTCGAGACGTAACGGCACCGATAAACGGCTGTGGTCCGTTTCTGGTCAGTCCCATTGATGCAGGGTGTGAGGCCTCATCAGCATTAAGGAGGTTGAATTTACACTGACCCTGCAGTAATCTCAAAGGAAGCAATGTGGAGAAAGAGGGCCAAAGATAAAGAAACGGTCAAAAGGAGAAGCAGTAACAAAGTTTGTAAGGTCAGGAATGAGATTGGCAAAGAACATGATGACCAATACTTTCAATAGAGGAACTACTATTCAAGCCATGTGTGAATCTAAATGTCAGCGAAGCCAAACGACCAGAACTGGTCCTTCAATCAGGTCAAACCTGCCATTTACAAAAAAGATACACAATATTAATATGAATATTCAAGATGCATAATTGAAAAAAAAGTCTATAGTGCAAGTTTGATGTTGTTTTTTTCAAGTTTAGCTGTTAAGTTCAATTGTAACACTCCACATAAACAGCAAAACAACACTCCATCAAACTGCAATGGAAACTTGTGAACAACACCATGGTTGCAAAAATTCCTTCCAATATGTACTCTTAGCTTCATTTTAAAGTTTCAGATGCAGAGAAGTTTAAGTAATGTGAACTGTTGTGTCTGAACGGGAAAACAGGAATAAAGTGAGTGGTGGACAAGACGGAGACAAAGAGGTGGACAGGAGAGAGATGATGCAGAAATATTCAGGGGGAGAAGAAAACATGTTTGTGAGAGTGGCAAGAAGAGTGAAGGTAAGAAGAGCGAGATTTCACATCTCAGAGAGGTTTTCACACCAGGCTCCATTAAGACTGTTCTGGCTTGGTTAATTGCGGCAAAATAACAAGATATGAGTTATTATCTTGATGAGATACAGATGATGTGCCATTAACAGCCGAATTCCCGGTATTCGTTTTCACATATCTCTGAAGATCTCATTAAGTCACACACCTCCTCCCACTCAGTTACCTCGAGTAACCCGCCTCCCGTGAACGAAGCAGCAACTTAAGCCCAAAGCCTGATGAAATGACAGATAGTAGCTCAGCATCTTTCGGGGGATTTTCACACGGCACGAAATCTGTCTGGTTGCACTTTTGTACCGACGCTGCCAGACACTGATGGTGAGGTTACATTTGCTTGCACATAGAAATGTCAACATTAAAGGAAGCGATAGACGGAGGGGAACTACTTGCAGAAGCAAAACAACCTTTCGGAGAATGGAAAAAGGGGCCTACAGGGTGCTGAGTATCTTCTCATGAACATTGTTAAAACCCCAATTAACCCTGTTCTAGAGGTAGTGGACCTTCTCACATCTTCTAAAGGGAGGTTCACACTGCTCCGTATCAGTATTCTGATTTTTTTCTGCATGGATGCTGGAGCCATCAGTTTCAAAAGTGGGAGGGCTGCATCGCACTGGTTTTAATTAAAACAAACCGTGTTGTGTTTTCAGCAGTTAACATAACCATTGACTGTTGCCTCACAGGAAGAAGGACCCTGGTTTGAGCCCTCTGGATAGCAGGGCCTTCCTGGGAAGAGGTCATGGATTCCTGTGCTTGAACTAGCTTTGTTCTCATCCACTGCTTTCCTCCTATAATGCAAAGTGAAATTCAAACATTCATCTGGAGCAACACTGTGGGCCACTGTCACAGGAAGAATGTTCCTGGTTTGAGCATTCTCCGGCCAGTGGTTTCTTTTCTGTTTGGATTCTGTTGCCTCTGTATCTACATTCCAAGTTCTTTTAATGACTCTCTAGTTTCGAAAGATCTTTAATAGAATTATGCCACATACTATGTTGCTTTTCAGACAAAATTCCTCTCGTTGAGATTGAAGTACTCGGTTCAAGGTTCTAGTATTCTTAGAGTTCTTGTCCTTGTGGCAGCAGAACAAACCTATCACATCCAAGTGTTGATGTGTCTGGATGGTGTTAAATCTGCTGTGGTGAGAACAACTCTCAAATAGACCTGTTGATGCTCGTCAACATGCCTTTAGTTGTCTTTCCAACACGCAACCTGCACTCAGCCACAGAAACTCAAACATGTATTTGTTGATGCAAATTGATCAAAAACAAAAATGAACCAGGTGGCAACAGGAACAATGTCTGCTTATTTATTGATAGATGTGCTGCTCCCTGACCCTCATCTGACTCTACAGATCTGCCAGTCAGAGCTGCTGTTTCAGTTCCAAACCAAAGGCCCACAGCTATAACTACTATATATGTATATGTACACACACACACACACACACACATATATATATATAATTATTATTATTACTACTTAAACTTGTTTTCTCGATGAATCAGTTGTTTTTCTGGTCTTTAGCATGTCATGAACAATGAAAACATTTGACCAGTGTTTATAACATCTCGGAACGCAAATTGAAATGTCATGTTTTCTGCAAACTAGCGGTCTGCATCAATTAAAAGAAAATAAAACTCAGATTCATCAAGAAAATTTGATTGAAAATAATCACATTAACAAAAAATTAATTTCTGCTTATTGAAACTTTAATTAACCTTGTTGCATGCCACATTTATAGTATTACTGCTATTAATATTAGTATTATTACTATGCAAACAGCACGCCTGACTAAATCTACACTGTCATAACAAGGTTAACACTTAACTAAATTGTTCTGTTACAAAAGCAGTATACTGATATACCGATATACTTCAGAAAAGGCAGTGACACACACAAATCCTTCAGTTTTGTCACCAGTGAAAAGACATTAGACAGGTTAGAAAGGTTGTGCACATTCAAATGAGGGTCATCATAATCCTTTTGATGCATTGGTCCGACGTTGCTTCAGTCAAACAAATTAATTTTAAGTGTCATCCATGACATTTCTGATGGAATCTCAGAAGAATCCAGTTGAAACATATCAAAGGTATGTTGTAAAAACCTACTTTCCTGAAGGGAAGACAGAGAAAGTACGAAATAAAGAACTTGGAAATGTCCGTCCAGTTGTTCTTCACTGTTTTCAGAACATATAGAGTCTTGATTGTTCCGCTCGTTCTAAAGCAGGTGAGAAGGGAGTCTGAATGACCTTTACAGCTGCTAGAAGTTTGACTTTCTCTGAAATTCTTTTCCTGTCAGATAAAACTTTTTTTTTCTTTTTTTATTGCTGTTTTTTTGGGGTAAAAGCAGGGCTGTCTTAAAACACACACAACACACACAAAACCTCAGCAGACAGAAATCACTGAGCTGCACACCACGTCTGCTCTGATTTACACTTTATTGGTTCCTATTGCACTCAAATCCCCTTTCACCAATTACACACACACACACACACACACACACACACACACAGTATTGATCTTGTATGTCTTGTGTGCAGAATCAGAGTGATAGCTAACAATAAACAGGCACATAGCAGTGATTTTTAGAAGAAGCCGACCATGAGCGGTCACGTGGGCGACGTTTACGCCGACCTCCATCCTAACTTGATAACCCGTCTCGCTCCGTCTGGCGGCTGCTGCTGCCGTGCAGGCAGACGCGCTCTCTAACCTTTCCTCCGTGTCTGTAATCAGATATTGATTTAATGCGGCGCTGGCTATCACATCCATCTCTGCTTCTCTCTATCTCACTGATATTTTTGTGCTTTCATGATATTTGTCCGAGAGGTGGTGAAGACACGCCTTTTGAGATATGGGCTGCTCGACCCTGCAGGGGACAAATTACTGGATTTGATGTATTTGAGGGTCTTGCTGGTGAAACGGTGGAGCGGTAGTCACCAAGGAGGTTCTTAGTTTGAAGGTTCCAGGTTTCCTTTCTTATCTGTTGAAAGTTTCTGTGGTTCTATGGTTTTTTGTTCTCTTAGAATGGTTTGAGTGGGTCTTCTTCAAATCTTGTTTCCCCTTTAATCGTCATCACAATTTGTATTCACAACTGATTTTAGGATTACACTGATCACTTGCAAAACTCAACAGGGCTTTCAACACAGAAATTCAGACATACTGAGTGAATCCAAGAAGAAAACATACAAAAAAAAAAACCCACCCAAGTTTTGGTTTTGATGAAGCTATCAAAAATTTGTTTCCCGGAAAACAAAACAGATGACAAGAAAACATGATGGAGTCCATTGATGACATAGCTTTGAGCCATTTTCACATGTTCGGACTTCTCCTTAGTAGGTTAAGTTCTTCAGAGCACACCCCACCTTTCTGTTATGTCTCTTCCCATTGTATTGTATAACAGTATGAATGTTTGCATTCCACTGCATCCCGGTCAGCATTACAGGTCCCTGAGCAAGACTTTTACACCCAAACTGCTCCCTGGGTGCAGTTTTTCTTTGGATATTATGCACTGTGGTTCCAAAGTGATTCTTCTATGAGGCATGCTAAAACTGCTTTTACATGCACTTTTCAGACATGTGTTCATGTGACATTCATTTCAACAACATTCACATCTGCTTCCATTTGTTCCTCTGTCTCCATGTATGAGGTTTGGATGGTTATTTACCCTTAGTTTGTGTCAGTCTGGATGGTTTCCAGACCTGTGTGAGCTATTCTGGAAAAACAATCGGAAGGTGGATTGCCTTGGACAAAGACAGTAGAATAGTGTGTGCTGCTATTGGTGGCTTTTGATTTGACGGTGTAAATATAACGGTTTTCCTCTTTCATTCACCTCATCTCAGAAAGCCAGAAATTACGCTCTTCTCAAATACATTTAAGAGTTGGCTGACAAAACCACAATCACCATCCCCGTCATTACCATAACTTTTAATTGCCGTCGCTTCAAATGCAAAGTTTTCCTGCTCGCGCAGCTGACGGAGCCGCACGCCGCGCACCTGCTGTGGAGACAAACCGAATATTTAGAACATCTTAGCACATTGCCTCATTTCATAAAAAGGCAATAATCCACTCCATACCGCGATCCACAATGAGAGAAAAGAGCCGAGAGGGTTTTAAGTAATCTCTGTCTTGTGGCTTTTTGCTTGAATAGGACTCACTCCCACAGTGAACATTAACCGCAGCAGATGCACAACGGCCCGCACAAACTCTGCCTTTCCTCTGTCTCACTGTAGTTTCTGCAAATGAAACACGGCCTGAGCTACAAACCCCCTTCACAGGCCTTCCCACTGTTTAATGACCAGTTATATTTACTTATCATACTCAAAGCACTCTGGCAAAAAAAAAAAGGAAATCTATACCCATCTCCGCACATAAATGCAGGATCTCATTTGTTTCACATGTAGGGGGTGACGTACAGAGATAAATTGGACTGGCTGGTGTTGTTACTGTGTTGATGAGAGTAAACAAAGTGGAGCGAAAACAAAGGGGAGGGGCAGAAATACAGCAAAAGAGAAAAAAGTCTTCCATAAGTAAAACAATAAAGAGAATAATAAAGGTGAAAATAAAAGGAGAAGAAGAAAGAAGGAGTTTCTTCATGGTGGGATCGCTGAGTAAAATGCACGCTGTGTGAAATTTAGAGAAGCGCTGCAAAGACTTTTGATGTTCCCAAATGAAACATATCGCCACGAAACAGAGGAGCGAGGATCTGGAGTGGGCTGCAGTTTGTCTGACGTGGAGCGTCGACTGCCCCACGGCATTGTACTCCAACCGACTGGAGCCGAATCCCACAACCGCAGGAGATACGGGAACGCGAAGCGGAGAGGGAGAAAATACAGCGGGTGGAGAGAGACGAGGTGAGAGATCCACAACGGGATAAACGGCGACAATAAACTCCAGTTTATCAGTGGTTAATGATGTGACAGATCTGTGAACAGAACTGCTAATCGCTTTACGTCCCGTGAGACATTTCCTGGTTCATGTGGTTTTTCTGTGTGATGAATATACTGATTGAATAAAGCGAACGATCAAAATCTCCCCAGTGCAACAAGAATTAGGTAGAATAACATTATATAATGTGATTCTTAAAGGACATCATGTGAGGAATCACTGGTTCTTAACCAGGGCTGCGTTCCAGTTCAGGGGCCAGAAGGTCTGATTAGATCTCAAAAGCAGTAAAAGTGACAGTTAAAAAATAAATGAGCAAAACTCTTAATGTCTTAGTGCCTTAGGAAATATGGACAGACAATAAATGTAATTCAAGATCTTTTATCAAAACTTTAAAAACATAAAACCAATTAAAATATCTGTCGCTGTACCAGCAACCTGCAGCATGCACGTTTTTCAAGAAATTCTCCCTCAAAGGATGCTAATGAGCGAGTAACAAGACAGCTAGCTTTTAATTCTCCTTTTCTTACTCAAACAGTGGTGCCCTGCTAAATAAACTAGAAAGAACACTCACATTAAAGCAGTCATAGTCAAAAATTAAAGTTTGTGTGAGTGGATTGGACTCTAAGTCAGCCCGGTTTTGGCCCGCGTGCCTTATGTTTCACACACCCCTGATGATAGCCCAATCATGCCAACAGTGTGTCTGTTTATGTATGAAATATTGCAGGGACGTCAGCTCCATTGATCAACGTGTCATCTAGAAATTTCTGTGAATTATATGAAACAGCAATTTGAAAGACAATTTTGCTGTTTCACTCTACCTCCAGTCATTACAAGTCGCAATTTCTCTTTGCCAAACAACACCACGCTCCCTGAAAAAGACCTTTTCTCCGCATCCGGCATGATTTCACATCCATTTTTGATGTTGTTTAATGAAACACCTCGACAGAAAACAGAGGAGAGGCTGGCCGAAAAAACCTTCTGCAGCACAGGAGCGTAAAAGACGACACTCCCACAGACTGAGAGCACCTCTTCAACTTCGTAACAAAGAGGGCTGTAAGATGAGCTGAGGTGAAAAATGACAAAAAAAAGAAGAAAAAAATTCTTTGAAAACTTGGAATAAAATAGAATCAAATGTAAAATCCTTCAATCACTCTCACTGCATTTAAAGCAGCTTTCTGTGATTTTGGAGTTCAGCGGGAAACAGACGCATCAGTCTTTTCAGCATCTGAATTCTTCAATCCAATAATCTGAAAGGACAATCATCCACTTCGTATTTATACAAAACATAGCTTGTGTGAGAACGCTATGTTTTATTTTCATTTATTATAAACATATTAAAATGAGTGCAAACCTGATTTTAATTGTAAAAAGAACGAAATGGTGACAGAAATTTCTTCAACTGGCTCTCCTTGACTTTTATTTGCACTTTATTTGTATTTTTGGTCCTGCCATTGTTTTTGGAATCTGAACTATTACTCCTATTTCTTCACTCCTCTCCTTGTTGTGTCTGCAGTTGTTGTGACAAATATTTTCCTTTATCCAAATGCATAACGTCACCTTTAATTTTGTGGCTGTGGGAAATGCGGCACTCCGTGGAGTCATTGTAGGCTGAGAGCAAACGAGGAAATGAGTTTGACACCTTAAAAATATTAAAGTTAAAACACTTAAAGCTGTCACAACCCAATCAAACTCACTTCAGTCATCACTTTACCTCCTTACATGTCTTTATTTCATCACAAAAGTTTCACTTTAGGCAATATTTGCTCAATAAAATTTCAAGTGAAAATGTTTTGTTTTTGCATTTAGACCCCAACATTTTTCCATGTTGGGGAACTAATAGGTGCTGTTTTTATGTTATAAACATCCACAAATACACTCAAAAAACAGGCCAATATAAACACTGAAGCTCCTTTCTCCATTGCTTTGATCCATCTCTATAAATGAGATAAAAGGTTTCTCCACATTTGATCCAGATGAGCAAATGCAGACTTTATCAGGGAAGCACTGATCACACATCACATCCATCATCTTGAGTCAATCCGCCTTGCTCATGGGCAGAACTATTTATCAGGGCATTGGTGCACATGAGAAGTGCCAGTGTTTCATAAAAGTTGCATTTTCAGTTGTGCAGAGCACCAACGTCATGTAAACGGACAGAGGAAACACACCGAAAGCTTTCAGTTTTGAAATGAGAGCACGATACGCATTTGGTCGACTCAAAATGTGTTCATTTTAACACTGTTTGCACAAGATATCACTCATCTTGTTATTCTTCCCCTGTTGAAGGGCAACTCCGGTTTTTTGACGCCTGGAACCTTATTCATAGGTGTGTGCATGCTCATATACTCACTCAGACAAACATCGTGCAGCTCGGAGTCCTCCAGAAGTTACGAGGGTGTACCCAAAATAAACCGGAATTAGGTCATAAAATACTAATAATAATGAGTTTCGACTTCTGGCCGTCAGATGTGCTACAGGTAAGCCTCGTGCATATCTGTGAAAAAGCTGAGCTCCCAGAGTTACACTGACGCCGGTCAGGCGCTATTTATAGTAACAGAGTGCAGCTCCCGTCTGCGATTTTTTCCAAAATGGCAACATGGATTGGGAAGCCAGAGCAGCGCACAAACATTAAACTCTGCTTTTTGCTGGGAAAAACAGCAGCAGAAACCCTCACCTTGTTGCAGCAAGCCTACAAGGATGATGCTCTGGGGAAGAATCAGGTCCATAAGTGGTTTGGGCAGTTTGAGAAGGGCCATATGTCTGCGCATCAGATCTGCTCAGCAGTGAAAACAATGCTGAGCTGCTTTTTCGCTGTCCAGGGTATCGTCCACAGTGAGTTTGTCCCTCCAGGTCAAACTGTAAATCAGGACTACTACATTGAAGTCCTCAGACGGCTCCGTGAGGATGTGAGGAGGAAGCGGCTCGCGTACTGGTGGAGTGGAGCCGGTTGATCCACACGACAGTGCGCCAGCGGACACGGCGCTGTGCGTCACGTGGTTTCTGGCAAAGAATGAAATGAATCTCCTCTCCCATCCGCCTTATTCGCCAGATGTAGCCTCGAGTGACTTTTTCTTGTTCCCCAAGTTGAAGAAAGAGCTGAAGGGACAGCAGTTTGCAGACGTGGCGGAGGAGACAGACAAATCGCAGCCGGCCCAGAATGGCACTATTACGCAACGGGTGTCACGACACATTTGTGAAGTGGGAGACACGGCTGGAACGCTGCATTAATGCGGATGGAGATTATTTTGAAGGCGACGGTGATGTTTTATTTTGAAATGTCAGAAATAAAAAGTTACAGTCAAATTCCGGGAACTTTTGGGTACCCCCTCATATTTAGATCCAACCAATTTAGCCGCACTCAGCAGCAATGGAGCTTTAGCGCGGGACATAATCTCTGCAAAATCGCTCATTTCGGCTATATTTCTTCATCCATCGCCAGTGTTATCATAAAGTCAGCTCGTCTACCGTCTTCAGGTGGGTCAGCTGACAGTTTTCGCTAACTTAGCCACAATTAGCTCAGATGGGAACGTTGCAGCTCCTCTCCCCAGCAGAGAAGCACTTTGAGTCAGCCTGGCTGTCACGGCGCCCGGGTGTCTGACTCGCCGGGAGGCTGCATAAAGTCAGCTCGTCTACCGTCTTCAGGTGGGTCAGCTGACCCACCTGAAGACGGTCAGATGGCCAGAGGCGGCCGGCACGTGTGTCCGGTCGCCTGCCTGCGGAGCCAGGCCTGGAGGCTTGGCCGCTGGGTCGGGGGAACCGTCCGAAACGGTGGCGGCGGTGGAAGCCGTGCCGGGCGGGGGGGCCCCGTGGCGGCCCCGGGTTGCCTTTCGGTCTGGGGTTGGATGCTCAAAGCTCTGCTCTGCTCTGCTCTGATGGGATCTGCTGCGCTTAGCTCTTCTCTGACACTGTGCTAACTTAGCCACAATTAGCTCGGATGCTGGAGCCTCTCCCGTCCAGCTGCCCCGTGGCCCACGCACACGCACGTGGCTCCGTGGCTTGGAGACCTCCAGAGACTCTCGGTGAAGAGAGACTTCCAGGAGCGCTCCGGGTTGGATGCTCAATGCTCTGCTCTGCTCTGATGGGATTTGCTGCGCTTCGCTCTTCTCTGACACCGTGCTAGCACAATTAGCTCGGATTGGAACGTTGCGGAGCTCCTCTCCGCCACCGTGGTTTTGCGGCGGGTCCCCGCGTGCTCCGCGGCCGGCACGGAGTGCGTCTCTGCCCGGGAGCGGAGATCCAGAGCTCTCCGGTAAGTCTCCATGGAGCAGCTCCGGGCCGTTTACCACGGCAGCTCCGGATCTCCGCTCCCGGGCGGAGACGCGCTCCGTGCTGGCCGCAGAGCGCGCGGGGACCCGCCGCATAACCACGGAGGCGCGTGAAGCAGGCTGTGGCTGCTGGAGCTCTCCCGTCAGCCTCCGTGGAGCAGCTCCGGGCCGTTTACCCAATCGGCCCCAACTCGGCCCCTGGAAGTCAGGCACCCAAGCGCCGTGACAGCCGAGGCTGACTCAAAGTGTTTCTCTGCTGGGGAGAGTAGCTGCAACGTTCCCATCCGAGCTATTTGTGGCTAAGTTAGTGAAAACTGTCAGCTGACCCACCTGAAGACGGTGGACAAGCTGACTTTATGATAACACTGGCGATGGATGAAGAAATACAGCCAAAATGAGCGATTTTGCAGAGATTATGTCCCACGCTAAAGCTCCATTGCCGTGGCCCCCGCTAAGTGCGGCTAAATCGGTTGGATCTAAATAGCTTCTGGACCTAATTCCGGTTCTTTTGGGTACACCCTCGTACTTCTGGAGGACTCCGAGCTGCACGATGTTTGTCCGAGTGAGTATATGAGCATGACCACACCTAGAAATAAGGTCCAGGTGTCAAAAAACTGGAGTTGCCCTTTAACTAGGAGCGATCTATTTCCATGAGTGTGTGAGCGGTTTAGCAGGCTTTGTGCAGGATCTCGGTAAATCAAGCTGAACTGTTTCCTCTTTGTGTCACGATTTGACATGTTAAAGCTTTGTCCTCCACTGCGAACTCATTTTTATTGTTTCCATCAAAACCTTCCCATTGTTTTGAGTTCGGAATGGAAAATAATGCCGGCTTTCTACTGCATGATGGATTTCTGCACATCGTGTACACACACACACACACACACACACACACACACACACACACACACGATCATCGAACAGAGACTTCCAACCAGAACAAAAAAAAAAAAGAAAGAGAAAGAATGAATTATTAATCATGCCGTCTAATTATGGTGTGTGGCCCTGAGAGAGATATGATCCCGGGAAATCACATCTAACAGTCATTTATCACAACAAATAGAGTGAAAAACACTGGTTGGAGGAGAAGACAGAGGAGAGGAAACGAGAGAGGAGTGGAGAGGGCAGGAGGAGAGACACAGATAAAAGGCCGGCTCTGATATCAGACGCCGCTGTTAAAATATGCTAAGGAGATGCAAAGGATGGGGAGTGGAAGAGGTAGGGTGAAAGGAGAGCCTAAAGTAGCGAATTAAGTGAAGCTCCAGGGAAATGAGAGCAGCGTGAGAGCTTTTAAATGCCCTTAAACCGGGTTTACGGGGAAACACATGATATCTCGCAAGACAAGGATTGAATTATGTAAAAAAAAAAAAAAAAAGCTGAAAAAAGAAAAAAGCTGCATATGTGTTTAGAAACGCCTGATTTAAATCTGTCAGTGTTACCTTCTCTCTCATGCCTCTTCTGTGAGGCTTATCAAAGTAATAACAGAATGTCAGAGTGAAAGGTCAAGAGTGGAACTACCTTTAGTTTGAATCAAAATCTAAATGATCCAGAATCATTGGATTTAATTTATTAAAACTTCAAAAATATATTTAAAATTATGATTGGTTAAACTGGGACACAAAGAAAAGATGTTAAAGTTTGAAAACTACGTGAATTCATACACATAACAGGCTTATTAATCATTTTAATTTTAGTTCAGCCGACACTTCGATCTGTTCATCAATGTAATAAAACAAAAAAATTTACAAAACAGGTGAATAAAAAATAGCAATTTTGAGCTATTAAATATATCTGCATGCAACAAAAAGTGAGAAATGTTTCTGTTAGAACACATTTACTCTTCCATGATCCACTTTCTCTAAGAGCTCTAAAAGTTAGCAGGAGTTCTCCAGTCAGGAAGCTGTTTGACATCATTCTCAAGTGTTTTTCTAACTTTGGATGATTAGATTTGGTTCATACATAGACAATGGTTGGCTGACATTTCCATGAACTTGCTCAACATGCTTTGTATTTGAATCGCATGCTGAGTCGTACTACATTCACCACAGGAAGTGCCAGGCGGGAAGTGTCCGGGCGGATCTCTGCAGATGAGCAAACGGTGTACCTGCGGCCATGCAGCCTGCACTCGGAGGATATGGCCCACTACGAGGGGTCGGTCCCACTGGCAGCAGTGCGTCTGTTCCTTACCGATACTCACGTGGCTGGATAACCGGTCTAATGAAGCCACACGTCCTACCTGTGTCCCACCAATGCTCGGCCCGAGCAACACCCAGGCAGGTGTTTGTGGTTCAGGTCAGAACAACATTTGACTGTGTCGCACCCCCCTTTTTTTTTTTTTAAGTAATTACAATCCTGGCTGTGTCCCATTTAGCTGCTTCAATTTCAGGCCTCTGGCTGGAAACATATTTATCTACTGACTTTAATTCATGTGCTATTTATGCTCTACAATGAAACTGCTCTTGTAATCTTAGTGGGGCTGTGCACACTGGAAGAGGAATTCATAAAGTTACATTCTATCATTAAACATGATGTTCAAGTATTTGGGAAATGAGATATCCCTTTCCCTTTACTATTCAGTTATAGAAACTGAGCATTTGGTAACTTCTCCTTTTGGTCCAATCTCTTTTCTGTAGGTGTTGCTCTGTTTACCAGAGCATCTTGTTCTTTCAATTACTTCAATACATTGAAGAATTTTGCTGAGAAATGCGTTGAATTAATGCGTTTTGCATGTGAATTAGCTTTTTGCAAGTAAAACTCATCATGCAATTGAAGTAATTTTAGTAACTCATACTGAACGAACTTTTTAAGTGTCCCCAGTTTAGAGACATTTAACTTAAAAAATGGTTCAATATGTGTTGGTGTGGTCAATATGATGCTGATAAAGATAGATAGATTTTATCACATATAATTTCTACATTTAGTTAGTATGAGCATTTTATTTCTCGTTGCAACCTATGATTTACAGTTTTAAAGTTCGTGGAATGAAATTTCACTTTTTGATTAGTTTTGCATAGTCCAGAAAAACATTGGAAAGATAGGGAATCAAACCTGTAACCTCTCCAATTGTAGGATGACTGCTTCACCAACTGAGCCACAGCCAGTATCAGAAGTGATGAAATTTTTTCAGTAGAAACCTGTAGCAACATTGTATGTAAAAATTCACTCATTCATTGAATTTAAAAGTAACTAAATCAGTCCCAGTATAAAATTCTTTAAGACTTTCTTTCTTTTCACTATCAATCAGTTAAATAGACCCATGAAAGATTCTAACCTACTCATCGTTATTGAGTACAAATATTTACCCTGCAGCCAAACAGTGGGTGGAAAATCTCACTCGAAATACAACTTTGAAGGAAGTTGCCTCCAAAAAAAGAGAACGGTGTGGTTTCCCAGGTCATGGCCCAGTTTTCATTAGATGACCTTTCATTTGGGCTCAAAAAGAAATAAATTGCTTTAATAAGTTCCTCTACTGTTCAGGATTATACCACTACGTAACGTATACCACACTCAGCCCCTGATGTTGTCCACTGAACTGCAAGTTTTGGGGTTGTGCCTCGCGTAAATTTAGCCATTCGGAAATAATCCACGGGGGGTGTCCCGGGCTGGCCGTGCTAAACCGAGGAGAGTGACTGAATCAGGCCAGGTATCAAACTCAGGCTGTCAGCCATGCAGACCGAGGGGCCCACTCAGCCTGAGGAAAAGAAAATCAACTCCCAGAAGGCCGCGCTCTTCGCTTCTCCACCTTCGCTGCATGACAGCTCGCATGCACACACACACACACACACTCACACACACATGCGCGCACGCGCACACACACACATACACACACACACTCTATGCACACATACAGTGTTCAGGAAGGAACGAGAGGTGAAGGGAGGAGAGAAATGCTGAATAGGAGTTGGGAAAGCGACAGAAACCTGGAAGATGGACAGAGAGAACGTGTGTGTGTGTGTGTGTGTGTGTGTGTGTGTGTGTGTGTGTGTGTGTGTGTGTGTTGTGTGTGTGTGTTCTCCCATTTCCCATCAAGGTGAGTGGGTGTATTGACAATCTGTCACCAGTAAAACAGTGAGCTATAGAGTGACTCTGCAGAAGGTTTTACAGTCACTCATGCTTCTGTTGTAGCTCACAGCATGTCTGTATGTATGGAAACGGTTTTGTGTGTGCTGTGAGCGTGCGTGTGTGTGTGTGTGTGTGTGTGTGTGTGTGTGTGTGTTTCCTCTAAAGTGTATTTCCTCCAAGCCCCCCCGCTGCCCCGAGCCCCCGATGTCAAATGGTAAGTGGTCTGACTGCAGTGTGACACGGGCCCGTAGGTTCAATTCCCCACCCTGTTCCTACACCACTGACCCTGTCCATCAAAGCTTTGGGGTCAGACAGAAAAACACTGAGGCCAGGAGGTGCACGAGATCTGGAATAAAAAGAGGAGGGAGAAAAAAAACATAAAAACAATGAAGTACAAAGAATTGTCAAGAAAAAGCTTGACAATGGCGAATACGGAGGAGACTCCTGGGGCTTCGTCACTTATGCGTGTTTGTGTGTTGGAATTAATGGTTCTCCAACAACTTTGCCTTTCAGAAAGGTCTCTGTACACACACACTACACACACACACACACACACACACACACACACACACACACACACACAGGCACACTGTTCTCAGAGTCAATTGGCGAGTAAATGCGAGGACACTTTGTGCGCATTGACACCTCTGGCATTCGAACACTTCCAGTCGATTAGAGCGGCAGGCAGACAGGTCACTTTATGGAGGAGACAGTGAGACAAAGAGGAAGAGGAGGAGACAGAGGGAGTCTGAAGAAGCTCAAAACAGGTCTGGACATTTGATCTTCTCTTATGAGACAAAATGAGTCATGACTGCTCGCAATTTAAGCCTCCAACACCTTAAAGCTAACAGAGGAAGAGAAAAAAAAAAAGAGAGAAACAGCAGCTGTGAGAAGTAGAGATCCTCAGTGCTTCCAGGGCAGTCTGGCACAAATGGCATTTATACACCGACATCTTCACCGCATGGTATATCCATCCCAGAATTCGCGAGATTGCCATATTTATCCTGGAGCCTTCAGATTACCCAGACTTAAGTATCGCCATTAGGTCTGCCACAGGGGAGGCACGGATCTCACCATGTTCCTGCGAGGACTTTGCATGCTTTCCTCGGAAACTATTTGGACAGCTTGAAAGCAATGAAAAAGCAAAAGCACTCTCAGTAAGTCTGCATCGCAAACTTAGAGCAACTTCCTCTTTATTCCTGTCCCGCAGGATATTAGGTCTGCAGTCGAGCATAAAACACACAAAGTAGTAAAAAGAGGAATCAGTCTGAGGTGCTCGGCTTTCATGATGTTTCATGAGCCTACGAGCTAATGGTAAATCCTGCTTTCCACAAAAACATCGGGCCAGGTGCTTCCTGTTTGGAAATCTCTACATCCTTTTAATGTCTGTAAGCTCTCCAGACGCGTAAAACAAAGAAGAAATACAAAAAAACATCCTCTGAATGTCTCAAATGAGCCAAGTATGAAACAAAATGTAAGTTTGGATCCATCAAAATTATATTCTTTTACTTATTGACGGTATTACATTCTGGAATTGTCATCTAAGGCCCGTTAAATGGTAGCGTTTCATGTGTTTTTGTGGACTAGAGAGGAGGATTCAAACCGATGAGTTGAACTTTCCCTTTCATCCTGCGTTGTAGAACACTGGACCAGCTCTATACCCTCCATAGGGTGCTCGAGGGTTCATGGGAGTTCTCCCAACCAGTCCACATGTGTTTTGTTGCATTTGGAGGAAGGCGCTCGACTGCGTCTCACATGGTATCTTGTGGGGGGTGCTTTGGGAGTACAGAGTCCGGGGGCCCCTTGTTAAGGGCCGTCCGGTCTCTGTATAACCAAAGCAGGAGCCTTGTACGCATGGCCGACAATAAGTGGGACCTGTTCCCAGTGCATGTCGGACTCCGGTAGGGCTGCCCTTTTGTCATCGGTTTGGTTCGTCATTTATGGACAGAATTTCTAGGCACAGCCAGAAGCCAGAGGGGGTCAGGTTGGTAGCCACAGGATTTTGTCTTTGCTTTTGCCGATGTATGTCCGTTCTTCATCCAACCTGGACCTACAGCAGGCACTGGAGTGGTTGTAGCCAAATGTGAAACGATGGAGATGAGGATCAGCACCACCAAATCCGAGGCCCATGGTCCTCAACCAGCAGAAAGTGGTCTGCCCTCTTCAGGTTAGCGGAGAGAGACCTTGCCCCAAGTGGAGGAATTCAAGTATCTTCAGGTCATGTTCATGGGTGGGGGAGGATGGAGCGTGAGATTGACAGGTGAATCGGTGCAGCAGCTGCAGTGATGCAGTCATTGTATCAGTCCATTGTGGTTGAAGAGGGAGCTGAGCCTAAATGCAAACGCTCTTGATTTACCAGTCAGTCTACGCCCCCATCTTTACCTATGGTCGTGAGCTTTGGGTTCATGACCCGAAAGGCTAAGGTCCCGGATACAAGCGACTGAAATGAGCTTCCTCGTAGTGTGGCTGGGCGCTCCCTTAGGGATAAGGTGAGGAGCTCAGTCAACCAGGGAGGAGTCGGAGTAGAGCCGCTACTCCTCCACATTGAGAGGAGCCAGCTGGGGTGACTCAGGCACCTCTTTAGGATGTCCTCCTGCATGCCTCCCTGGGCAGGTGTTCAGGGCATATCCCTCCTTAGGAGGCCCAAGGGAAGACCTAGGACACGCTGGAGAGGACTATGTCTCGCGCCTGGCCTGGGAATGCCTTGGGATCCCGCTGGAAAGCTGGATGAAGTGTCTGGGGACAGGGAAGTCTGGGCATCTCTGCTTGGACAAGCTGCCCCTGAGAGCCGGTCCCAGATAAGTGTTTGAAGGTGGATGGATGGATGAATTTAATGGAATTTAACAACAAAGAACATCAGCAATTCTAAGACACTGCTCTAAACTTCTAGATATGGGAAAAAGATTCTTTTGAGACATTTCACTGTATTTTTCTCTTCAACAAGTTTTTTTTAATATTTGCTTTATGTTAAGATTGTAGTCAATTCAATTGTTAGTGTTTCTGTTACGTGAAAATATAGAAAAACTTAAATTTATAAGTAAAAAGGTCATTATACATTATTTTTACCTGTCTGGCTCCACTCATGATGAATCTGGAAACTGAGTGTGTTCCAACATCCCTCATCTTATGCTACAATGTCAAATCTTACGCAAACATACTAGTTAAATCATGAGTTGTGTGAATTGATTTATGAGGTTTGAATCTAACCTGTGACCACTTTCTTATATTTGAAAAAAAAAAAAAAGAAGATAACAAGTCATTAAAAAAAACCTTTGATGTAATCCTCGACCTATCCAGGTGAAGATGCACCTCATGAATGCTGTAATAAGTGTGAAAGTTTTGTACACCGACAAACCCACGTCATCACTGCAGTCTTTAATACATCCAGAACTCTAATTCTGACCCCTCACACCGTACAAATCTATAACATGCTGAAGATTGCAATCAGACTCTCGCTGTCCTCGTAAGCGACGTTCCGCCCGACGTCTCAAGTGCGAGACATGAATAGGAACTTAAATGGAGCAGATGAGATCGGGATCGTGAAAGATTTCCATGTCAGGGGTGTAAAAAAGGAGGTGAGGCAGCGGAGACGCTCCGGAGAGTGGAAGATGGAAGCGATATTGGGCGATGAAAGGAATAAATGAGGAAGGAGAGAAGAGGGAGGAAGGTGGAGGTGGAGGGGAGAGAACAGCAGCGACACAGACAGTGATTGAATGTTGTTATTGTGGCTTGCAGAGGAAGAGAGGAAAGCAGCGAGGCGTTTCTTATCACATTGGGGATGGGGTGTGTGTGTGTGTGTGTGTGTGTGTGTGTGTGTGTGTGTGTGTGTGTGTGTGTGTAAAGAGTAAAAAAGGCGACAAGAGGGGAGTCAACAAGTATTTCTCACCAACAGCATTTTTTTCTCTGGAGGATTTAAAAATGGTGCTCGGATTGTGCTCGTCTGTGCATATCTGAGTGGGAAGCGTGTGTGTCTCTGGTGTGTGTGTGTGGTGTGTGGTGTAGTGTGCGCGCGTATGTGTGTGGTGTCTCAAAGCATGAAGCTAAAAGTTGTAGCATGTTTGGTCCACTACTGCTCAGAGCTTCTCATTATGCTGCTGATCGCTCTGCAGATATGAAACTTTTCTCAGGTTTTCCTTGATTTTTTAAATTTTTTTTTTTAAACAAATGTCAAACATGCAGGCGCGCAAGGACAAACTGGCCCGTCAGAGGGTTCAGCCCAACATTATAAACTGCAAGATGTGAGATAAGACATCAGTCGTATATCAGAAGAGAAGAGAAAGATGAAACAGATAAAATTTCAGATCTTTGTGCAGATTTGGAACACCTATTAGAGTAGGTGTTATTGCATTTCTGGATGGAAGAATATAAAAGGAAAAACATATAAGCATCAAAAATCCCACAAATCTGCACATGGGAGCATCGATACAAATTGTAACATTTTTAGATTTTAACAATTTTATTTGTAAAGGAAACCCACACACACCCACATGCACACACAAACAATACACGATAAACATTAACAAGATGAGTAAACAGACATTAGTATGGGCAGACAATTGAGTTAGACTAGCTATTATGGTGACTCTCAGCTATGAAACTATTCAAGTCCAGGACAGTATATACCGGGAGTCTTGACTTTCTGGAGGTAAACATTGTGACTGTCCATCTACATTTTCATGGCATTGTTTGTAGTAATGTCAGCTGTGTTTCTGACTGCTGATGACTTTTGATTTAGATGAAAGAGTCATTTTAGAAATTTCAAACCCACAAACAGGACGGTGCATTCAAGTGCATTCAGAGGGAGAGAATAAGCAAGGGAAAACAAATCACAGATATACAGAGGCAGACAGAAAATGAAAGTCAATGAGCAGAGTTAAAAGAGAGAGAGAGGAGAGAGGAGAGAGAGAGAGAGAGAGAGAGAGAGAGACAGAGACAGAGAGAGAGAGATGGAGAGGCATGCAGAGAGAGGGAAAGAAAGAGGAGAATGAATGGCCTATCTCCATAAAAGTAGCTGGGCTTCTCAAGGTGGGAGCCAGGCAGCTAAAAGTCAACAGCCAGAGAATGGATAGGACTGATTGAATTTATAGGAGCTGCTTCTTTAGATCAATGCCACACACACACACACACACACACACACACACACACACACACACACAAAGAAAAAGCACACTGGAAGCAGATTTGTTGTCCATCAATACCACACTTCCTCCTGACTTCTGAAGAATTAGTAGGAGTGAAAAGCAGCTTTTCTTTCCCAACTTTATTTATTCATTGTCGGCTAAGCGAGCACTTTTTCCCCCGACCGACTCTCCTGTGCAGACACTCGCAGAAAGCAACACAGTCAAAACTTCAAACGTGCCTCGCTTTTGAGTTTTGAGACTTTTTTATTCTTGAGAGAGGTTAGCACTCTCACCTCACTGTGAGGAGGTCATGGGTTCAAATACTAAGCCTTTCTGTGTGAAGTTTGCATGTTCTTCCTGTGTGTGTGTGTGTGTTGTGTGTGTGGTGGTGTGTGTGTGGTGTGTGTGTGTTTGTGGGTGCTCCGGTTTCCTTGCACAGTTCAAAACATGCATACGAGATTAATTGGTGACATTAAATCGCCCCTCGATGTGAATCTGAGTGTGTTTCTCTGTCTTTGTAAAGCGTGTATTCTGCCTTCGCTCACAGTCAGCTGGGATTGACTCCAGCTCCAGATCACTGCAGGCAGAGAATATGCTAATGAACTACTGTAAAATGTCTCACCTGTGCATGGATTTACAGTAGACTGACGGTACATGCGGTGTTTTTTTTCATGAACGGTGAGCACAGGTTGATTAACTGTCAGCACACTACGTAATCGGCTGAGTTAGTGCTGACAGCCATTTACTCACCACTCAGGAAGCAACATATTCCAGCTTGACTTTCAGCTTCATTCCCTGATTGTTCAACAGCTGCTTATAGCATTAAAACTCTGGTTATGTTTCTACTTGTAGATGTCAAGTCCTGCTTTCTTTGCAGACAGCAGGAGGAAAAGGTGATAACGTTTGTTTGCTGACAACTGGCATTACGATCATTGATCCGTTTTCTATATGTGATTTTATCTTGATATATGGTACATTCATTAACTGGGAGGTGGGAAATTTCCCACTTGCTTTTGGGAAAACTACATCTGAATATGGTCAAACAGGTGACTTCCCCTGTTGGAGGATGTTACAGCTCCCAGAAACGCACGTATTTGATCACTCTGCACAATACAATCCAGCCTCATAATGAAATTCCTCAGAGTGAAATGAAACTTTTTGGGGTTTGTTATTGTTATTGCTCCCATTCCCTTCCTATCGCCTTTTATTTTTAGAGTGCACGGCACTTAAACCTGGCATTTTAACTGACTCACCAGTACCAAGCTTGGAAAGAGCCTTTATTTTCACTTTGGAAGGAAAAAAAAAAAGGAGCAAATATGACACACACACACACACACACACACACACACACTTCTGCTGAGTCTAAGCAGTGAGTCCAGCTATATTAGTTAGTGATGAAATATGTGGGCAGGCAGGAAGACAGGGAGAAAGAGGAAAGGGAGTGAGGAGAGCAGGGTGTCAGGGCACAGGGATCACGAGGGGAGAGGAGAAAAGAAAATTAGGAGAAGGAAGAGACATCTTTTTTTACAAATCCCCCTGTGTGTCCGTGTATGTGGGAGCAAAATATAGAGGAGGGAATATGAGAGAGAAGCAATGAGAGTTGGTACAAGAGAGATGTAAGGACTTGAATTTGGTTCTGATAAGATAGAAAAACAAAAGAAAGTGACAATAGAAGATTTTGAGAGAGAATAATTGGGAGAAATATTCCAGAAAGACTAAGAATTAAAAGGACAAATCTCAGAGGAAGAGTACTAAGAGTAGGCGTCATTACAGGTATGCCTACAAAGTGTGAAAAATGTAAATAAGGTATGAGCATTAAGAGTGAAATTTAACACCTCCCCCACAAAAGTACTTATTTTATGTTCTTTAATAATGTGTCTACAGCTTGATTTAGGTTCAGGTGTTTCAAGAATCGACAGTATATAATTTAGTAAGAAACACTGTTGCACATCAGGTCAACTGGACAAGAATTGAGACTCAAACATGTAGATTTCAAAGATAAAACGTAAACCTCAATAACCTCAGATTGAAATCTCCAGGACTGTTTAAAGCTTTGGCCGTCTATCTACATGGTGTTATAAAAACAAGACGGTTCTTCAACAAGAAAGGAATGTAGGCCAAGAACTCAGAGTCCCATCTGCGCATCTTGACTGCTTCACCAGCCTAACGGAGCTTAATGCTGTGTCATATTAACACAGAGAAAAGCTGCCATGCAGCCTGTATTGGGAGCAATTTGGGGATCAATTTCTTGTACAGACAGTTTAACATGAACAGAGATGGTGTATTGTAAGATGACCCATTCTACCAACGTAGAACCAGCTGAGCTGGTCACTCTAAGCTCGTTGTTTAGACGCCAATGCAGAGGAGTGGCTTCAACAACACATTTTCTGAAACAGGCCAAAGATTCTAAAGATGATCTATCCTGCATGATGACTTTTACGTGAGCTGTCAGGAAAAGAGAGAAAATGCACATAAGAAGAATTTCTGAGCTGGGGTTTGTCCTTGAAGAAGCTCTAATGGCTCTTTAGATTCTACAATACTTTATATGTACATCTGAACATTTTTATGAATAATTCTGAGTATTTTGCTTTCTTTGAAATTCTATTAAAATACCAAGATTATGTGTTATATGTAAACTGAAATGAAGGCAAATCTAATAGTAACACATTTCCAAAGCTGTGCTTGTTTAACATAACTCATTCTAAGGTATCGACTTCTCCAGGAATCTATTTCCTTTCTTCTTGAGAATTAACAAAGCCTAGTATTGAAATAGTGAGAGGATTTTCTTATTGTGCCAGTACATGGGGCATGTTCACTGCATCTTAGAAAGAATAGTTTCACCAAAGGGGTATCAGCACTTCAATGTGAATTCAGTGAATTCATTGGGGTTCACTGGGTTGCTAACAAAATGTATGCACTGTGAATATTTTTGCTGAAGAAGACATGAAGAGAGAAACTGACTCGTGATGTGAAATAAAATGAGTGATCGCTTACTGTATTCATAATATACTGATACAGCATGTCACAAATTTGATATAAATCAACCATTGCAAGTTCTCCCCTTACATGAGTATGTATCTCTAGTTACTCAGATTTCCACACACGCTTCAACAACTGTTGATGCTAAAGTGCTTATTGGTGTACATAATGGTATTTTTCTCTATGTGGTGGCACACCAGGGGATAAAATGCCTTCATTCAGCGATAACTGGGATCAGCTAGAACAGCCAGCCACCCTGACTTGGACAAAGTGGTATAGATGATGTGCATGTGTGTGATTTATTGTGTTCACTAGGATGTGCATGAATGCTGGAAAAGGTGACAAAGAAGTATATTAAAGCAGTAGTGTGTGTAAGAAAAACAGCAGGAAATGAATTCAGGTGGAGTGCAGGTGTCACTGTGTATCGGTATCTATTACTTTATTTGGAACTACATTTTTACTTACAGCACGGGAATGTGTTGCCTTTGTGGTGACAAAAAAAAGGTCACTTTTGAGAAAACGTTGTTTAAAATATACTGAAACTACAGGAAATGCATGTCATGTTCCCAGAAAGTCTCTCCTTTTCCACTTGTGTTGTCAGATGTTGGGTCCCTGGGATCCCACCCCTGATCATAGCCTCTAATCTGATCCCAAATGCTTGGCCACATATTTGCTGACTTTTAAGAGTGAGGACGAGTTTTTAAGGCTTGAAGGAAATCAATACAAAGGCCCCTTGATGATCAAGCGCATTTGCTCGTGTCGGGGTGATAGAGACAAAACTATCAGTAAAACATGAGGGCACAGCAACCAAACCCTCTCCTCTTCTCCACCAGTAATTCTTTCTTCTCCTCGCGCTCCCAAAGAAAAGTTAGTAAAGTGTTCCTTGACAAACACATGAAGAGTTTCAGAGAAAAGCTCTCTTGCTCAAATCAAACATGGGTCATTGAGGTCTGTGATTGTAACTCCTCTGCGACTGACGCGCTTCAGTCACCCTTAGTTGATCTAATTCCCTGGGTGACACACCCTCACTCTCCATCCCTGCTCCCTCTAAAAGCACACACCACTTATGTCCCTTTAGCATAGCATTGATTTACAGTGAACCTGCATTAAATGTAAGCAAATGCCCTTCTTGTTGTCCCTTTTGTTAGCTTTCCTGCTAATGTATTGGCCCATTTGCTGGGACTTGCTCGAACGCGGTAAAAAGAGCAGAAGAGACAAGTGGAGTTATTGTGAGTTGTAACGGTGCTGTGGCTCTCTGCCAGCCGGCTCAAATCACACACCGAGGCATGTTTTATTTGATTCTATACATTGATTACCAAGTAACTTGAACATTCCTGGAGGGTGACCGTAATACTTCCCACTGTCAGACACGTAATCAACTCGGTTTGTCACCTCATTGTGACCCGCATGAATTCAGCCCGGAACCGTAATGGAAGCAGCGAGCGCTTCCTGACAGGACGCCGTGTACGTTATGCCCTGAAGGGATAGCTGGAGTTCTGAAAAGCATTGGTAAAAGCCAAATGGACAGCACTAATATAGCCTCAGCTTTTCTACCTTAACAGAAAAAGCACTTGGCTTTTTCCCTTTAATGCCCCCATTCAGACGCCGTGGTGGTCACTGACCCGCCTGTCAGGAGCAAATTAGGTTTTAATGTCTTCCTCAACACTCAGTAAGGAGTTTGGGATTAAATGCTGTGATCTCCTGAACCACAGCTGCCTCCACTGAGACTCCACTGGACTTTACTTACTAATGAAGCAGTCATGGCTTCATTGCATACTTTCTTGACCTGCCAGATAATCCATCACCGGTTGTCTCCGCTTTCATTTTTTAACATAAAAATGCAGAAAACACAAAACCCAACAAATTTCTAGGGAACATTACACAACCGTGATTTGTATCATCCGTCACCGAATTACAGCAGTCGCATGACTGATGACCTGATCGTAAGTGTTTTGGGGCTCCATTTCCTGTCTCACAATTTCAGCTGGAAGCGAATGTGAGAAGATAACCATGAATCACCCATTTAAAGAGACTCGCATTATGTATTCTGCAACTCCGCTGAGTAACGCCCCATGATTCATATTTGTCTTGCTGGAGCATTTCTACACTGAATCTGTTCTTTTCAAAGCAACCAGTCTCCTTTTATTTTTGTCTTTAGCATTTTTTTGCGTTTTGTGTGTTTCTTTGCTCGGAGTCACTTAAAACGCAACTTTAACAGTGATGCTTTATTTTTATCTTCTTCTTTTTTTTTTTTTTAAATTTCAGCCAGAAATCTGCAATAAACGTGGGTCCCTCCGCTAGTGTAACATAAAATAAAGTGTCAGCACACCCTGCCAGGAGGTAAAATATTATGAGGAGATGCTTTCATTTGGTGACAAAAATAACAACAAAAGACTGCATAAAACCAGTCCCTAATGCTATTATAATAGCAAGTGATTAAATGAGTCATTTTCAGGGGAAACGGTGGTCCTTTGGATCTTGACCTGCCTTTTTTGTCATTTTTACTACTAAAGGGAAAAAAAAATCACAAAATACACAAACTTACACTGTAATTTTTAGGAAAATTACCCATAAAACGTGGATATTTTGGACACAACCATCATGATAAAAAGATGACAGATACCAGTGATTTACATGATCAGATATGCAAAAGAAAATAAGATTCCAACAGAGTTCTCTTCAGCGCAGGGTGACAGTTCGCACCAGCGGTGACTTCAATGGATGTGAAATCTCGGGCTGCTTTGGTGGAAAAGATCATTGTTAGTAGAAGTAAAATTCACATTAGCCTGTATCCCCAACGCTGCAGCTCGTATTTAACGATCAAAACTGCTCTGTTGGTCTCTAATGAGAGCGCTGCCATTGGCTCATAAATCAGGTTTCCTTTTTCCAAGAAGCATCAACATCGACATTAAGCCTAATTTATTTTTCTCCAAATATTACCTTTCTTTATTGTTGTTGTTGCAGAGGATACATAAATGTTGTGCACTGCGACACTCAGCCTTTGTTTCGCCCGGCGCGAGCCACAATTTGCAGCGTCACTGCCAATCTGTGTGCCAAACTGCTCAGGATGAGCGTAAACGTGCAACAGGAGAAAAAACACAACTAAACAATCTCATGCAGGTTTGGAAGTGTTCCACAACCTCGAGGCAGGGTGAAAGCACTGCGTAGATTCTGCGATCTACCTTGCTGTAAATGCAGAGCATCCTCTGATGTAGCTTCAACTGAACATTGTAAATGAATTAATCACAATGTCTCACAGCAACACACTACAATACGGAAACTTTGTGATAGCAGGATGTTAATTGAAAGTAACTCCCACTTCAGAAAAAAAAAAAATCAAATGGAAAGGTTTTCGAATGCTAATTTTCAATAATTTGCACAACAGTTGAAGAGATCAGTGCAAGAGAGACTCAATGCTAACTGGCCTTGACTTGCCAGTGTTAATGAAATGTATGTTTTTCAAAAAGAAACAGTTACAAGCCTTGTAATCAAATGGAGCAGGGACTGTTCAGCATACTCCGTCATCATCGACATATTTGCAGGTTAGATTGTGGTATTTTCCCTTCATTCCATTGATTTTGCTCTGACTGACAGCTCCAAATTTTGGAGCCGATCTTAAAGTCACCTGTGTTGCTCCCAGACAGATCCTCCAGAGATTAAACTCTGTTACGATAAGTAGCTGCTGTCGATCGCTATCAGGGACGGTTATCGCTAACGCTGCCAGACGAGAGATCGGCGAATACGGTTGCCTCGCAACAGCGATCCAGATCATCATCAGATCACTGTGATGTGAAAACAATGAAGAGCACAACACTTTTTCCAGGAATCTGCTCTTGAGTTTTTCTTGGGAATAGTGTTTTTTTTTTTGTTGTTGTTATTTTGGCTTGCACAAGGCGTCAAACCGGAGTGCAAAGTCCATGCACCTTTTTGTTCTCCACTACATCACCGACACTGTTTCCTGTGAGCCAAAATTGCAGCATTTCCCCGATATGGAGTGGCTCCCCCTGCTTCTGCCTAATTTCAATGCAGCGTAGTGCTTCCCTCTCGCCCCCCCTCCCCGCTTGTCTCTGACAGTTTTTCATTGGATCTGACACCGAACATAACCTGTAAAACCCTTGCCTCAGCAGTGCTGGGCTGAGAGGGAGGAAAGAGAGACAGAGCGAGCGAGGAGAAGCCGGTGAGATAGAAGTGGAAGTAGTAAAGAGGAAAAGAGGCAGACAGATGGCAGACTACAGAGGAAAGGCAAAAAGGAAAAAGGAGAGAGAAAATCCTGTTAGCACCTCACTGGCCCAAATAAATATAAGACGACACACCTGAGTGATAATTAGTCTCAGGAGCATTAGTGTCTTTGTCTGTAAAAGCTCTGCATTTCCACATACTGTGAGGATGTTTGTGGGTTATGATGAAACTCTGCGTGTGCGAGAGCTGTGTTTGTGTGTAATGGAAAAGAGGGCAGGGGCCTTTGCATGCGTCCGAGCTAATGGGTATCCTGGCACATATAATCAGAACCGTTAATCACTGGGAGAGGAGAGGAGAGGAGTGGAGCGGAGCGAGAGAGCCGGACGGAGAGGCTGGAACGAGGCGGCGAGGAGCGAGGGAAAGAGGTCGAAGAGTCAATAGTTGGGGAGAGGGAGGGTTTGAAAGGGCCAAATGGGACAGGGCTGTCATTTCATTTAATAGGTGACCTATTTCATATGTTTGCGTTGTTTTTTTTTTGTTTTTTTTTTTCTGTGACACACTTCTCAGCTTTACCTTAGAATTTAATTACATGGATGAAAGAGGAAAACAGATTGAAAAGAATCCAAGAAAAAAAGTGAAGGATGGTGAGTGGAAATGGATTTGACTCGCCACCGAATGAGCTGGGTCACCTGCTGGACTTCAGTTGGATCCTGAAGGGAATATCTGACATACTGCAGGGCTGCTGGACTGTCAGCACCGTGTGGGTCAGTTTGAGGCCCATTCATACGAGAAGTGAAGACACTTTGTTTATTACATTTGGTTTCAGAAAAGTTTCCCATTTAAACAGTGAAGTCTGAAAACGACGTCTATTTACACAAAAATTGTAAACATTTTCAGAATCATTTTCATGTTTTTGAGCAGAGCAGTGAATAAGACACTATAAACATCAACAAAAGGCCACACGGACCGACGACCATGTTGGATTGCTGTTATACAGACTCAGCCACATCAGTCACTTAGTCAGTGTCTTTACAACACTTGCTCTCAGATATACATTTTTGATGATAAAAGTTTCAGTCGCCACTGTGCAGATAATGGTAGAGTTTGTGACCTGCCTCTCTATGAGGTCAAGTAAGCTCTTGCAGCTTTAGTTAGGCTCTGATAGAAAAATCATCACATTGTAGCCAATTCAATGTCTAAATGTAATGATACATTTTTAGAGCTCGAATAAAAAAAATAAAAAAAAAGTGCTCCATATATTCTTCTGCCTAATGTCCATAATGGTATTCATAGCGGCAGCTGCACTCTGTCCCTGACGGTAGAAAAAGTGGTTCTGCATTGGTTACATGTACTTGCATTAAATCACACATTCATCAAGACTCTGCAGGTCCTATTTTATAATCCAGGGCGCTAATGCATTTCGGATAAAGTTTTTTATTCAGAATCCAACGCACACTCCAAAGGGGCTGTTTAAGTTCTCTGGTATTCATGGACTATCAGGATGCCATCGCCCATTAGTTTTAACATGAGTGCTGTTAAACCTTGAGATGTACTTTAAGGACAGATTTGACAAGCAGCAGTGAAAGTGACAGCAGAACAGAGTCATGTGTACAAAATCGTATGATATGAAGTATTATATGTGTATGACATGAAGAATTTTTTTTACTGTAGCTAACTCCTGAGCAGTCATGTCTGTTGTGGTTCAAATGTGTTTCCGAACAAATTTCTCTATTTTTAGATATTATGTGTAATTCCAGTTGATGGAGGGCAGAGTTGGCATGCGTGGGTTAGTTAGAGTGATTTTTTCAAAGTTTTGAAACTTGCTTATTCAGTATGTAATCTGAAGGTGCAGCACAAACCCCCATTTATTTTAAAATCTTTGGTATCCACTTAAAGATATACATGTAACTGAACTATGCCCAAGCTAATTTCTAGAGGTTCATCATACTGTCAATGCATTTTTCCATTGTTGCATGTTTTAACTGAATGTATTTACACCGTTAGTCACACTCAACTTTTCACATAAACTATTGGAGACACTAAAATAAAAAAATAAAATAAAATAAATAAAATAAATAACATGATTTCATTGTGCAACTACAGATAAGATCACTTATGGTTTTATTATTGCAAAACACTTACCTAATATTTTAGTGTGTCCTACCATTATTTCATATGTGATTTTATCAATCTGTTCGTGCATTTTCTCATTAATCAAGGGCAACTGAACTTATTCTGGAAAACTTTTAAAGCGACGTGAATAACTGGTGAAATGCTTCCAAGAGGTGTAAAAAAGTCCATTTGACCTGGTGAAATTGTTTTGAGGCTACTAGAATGACCTGAAAATAGATGCAGACACAACTAAAAATGCGCGCACGCACGCACGCACGCACGCACGCACGCACGCACGCACACGCACACACACACACACACACACACACACACACAGGGGTACGTAATTAAGTTTCTAAACCAAAAACTTTGTGCCAAACATAAAGCTTTTGTGATTGATTATGAACAATAGCCCTCATCGTATTTCTGTGTGTGTGTGTGCGTGTGTGTGTGTGTGTGTGTGTGTGTGTGTGTGTGTGTGTGTGTGTGTGTGTGTGTGTGTGTGTGTGTTGATGTGTGAAAGGCAAGGTAATTAGGTAATCAACAGCTGTGCCAGACAGACAGGAAGCAGCTTGTTAAGAAACTGAAACGGAGATGGAAATAGATAATGAAAGGAGCTGTAGAATGGGCTATACGTACAGAGAGGAATAACAAAGCAAGAAAAAGAGGATCAGAACAGAACAAGAAAAAGGAGGATGGGCACAGCAATAAGATGCAGGACAGGGGGTGGGGGGGGGGGGGGTGAGAGACGTGCGGCTGAAGCGTCAGATGCAGGGACAGGTGCTGCTGTCAGCTACGAAACACACAGAAACCTTTTATTGACAGGAGGAACCAATTACTGACAGCTTGAAGGGAAGGAAGTTTTCTTTGTCGCACCAGGACACGAAAACAAATCTACTTCATCCCTTTGTTTCTTTTGGTGTTATTTCAATTGTCAAACATCAGATGTTTCCCCTGGTGGGCGGAGTTTGGAGTGAATGAAAACAGGAGAGCGGAGGTTAACGCTGCAGGCGTCGATTCAAGTCCTGAAACTGGAAGACTGGTCAAAACACTTGAATTAAACCAACGTAATGTTAGAGAGTTGTCGATGCTCCCCTGAGGTGTTTGGGCCGACCTCATATTTCCCTTATTCTTGCTCAGAGATTTAAATTCTTCATTACACTGACTTAATCCGTTTTTAAGCTGATCGCCAGAACAGCCTTGAAAGTGTGGGTATCAGTGACGGAACAAATCCTGCGTTTTGTGTTCTGAGAAAGACGCCGCAGCCTTATCTTTATTTGAGCAAGTGTGAGTGACTTGTCAGAGCGTTTACTGGAGCGCAGCGCAGGATCCCATCAGAAGTGGAGACGGCAAATGTCCTGTTTGCTCATCTCGTCTTGACTGATCAAGTGTGTCAGGAAGACGCCCGTCCTGATTATTAGATCGGTTAATGTGGAGGCTTCAACAATTCTATTATACCTGGGAACAGATTCAGAATGTTGTAATTCTGTTCATTTTCTTTTTTTTTTCACTAGACTATACAGTTGGGTTGGTAGTTGGGTTTTTTATCAGTACAGGAAAACTTTTTGTTCTTTTTGAATAACTCTGAATCATTCAATGAAAACTTGCACTAATGACAATGATTATACAGAATGTATTAATAACCATTTAAACATTTATTCATTTAGGCAACTGAAATAGAGTTACCTGAGATAAAGGCTGGCAGTTATTCTAGGAAGAATCCAAAGTAATGCTACATTTTGCTCTTTGTACTTGGCAAAAATGTGTAACAGGTGTTAAATCTCAGGAGTGATAATATTGTACAAATGGTGCACATTTTTTGCAGGCGGTACTGTTGAGAGACAGAGAGAGAGAGACAAAGTTTGTCAGAGCATACAGAAACAAATTAAGTATTTTACTTCTACATTTTTTTTCAAAGCACACCACTGCAGCTATGAAAGACGATTAGAGTAAATGCAGAGAAAAAACTAATTTACCTAAATGAGATTTTATTCACCAAGTGTCACAAGACCGTGTCATGAGGAAAGTGACATGAGTGTTGCTGAATGCTGGATGGAAAGAGTTCTGAACTCAGTCTCTAGTGCTGGAAAGCCCTAATTCATCTCTTCTGGCTGAGGTGGAAACTTTGTATGAATAAACCAATAATGCAGAAGGCAGAGAACCAGCACTGCAGCAGAACACATCAACACGCAGGTGCATGCTCAAGACAGGAACCATCAATCCATCCATCCATCTTTCATCACACTTTATCCAGTTTAAGGTTTCGGGGTTCTGGAACCAATCCCAGCTAACAGTGGGAGAAAGCAGAGTATCGGCTGGAAGCCTCAAGTCCAACACAGAAAAAAACCACAGCTGTACACCAACATGAAACTTAGAGCTGAGCAACACAACGATAAAGATATATCTTTACATTTAAGGATTTATGTTACATTGTATAGATATATTTTTCATGCATGTAATCCATTTATTTGTACTAAAACATTTGGATTTGTCGATGTTTGTAGATTTTCGTGCTGTCACTTTACTTCCTGAGATTCTCCCTCAACTAAAATGAGTTTAACACTGCTGGATAGAAACATGGATTTTTTTTAATGCGTGCCACTTTTCTACCATGTTTCCAGAATATTCACTTCTCCTGTTGTGTATCTGGTGATTAATAAAAGTGCTTGTGTTGCAGATTGTCCGTTGCTTTGACCCAGAATTGTATTTGTGGCAAAACTTTGAGAATAAAATATACTGAGTTTAAATCCCATATTGCCATTTTAGAAAAAAATGTAGATACGCATAAACGTTGAGCGGTATTCCCAACAATTTACAGTAACATAACTGTTTTGTCATTTTACATTGTGCAATGCAGACAATTATTGGGAAAAAAATACAAACAAATGTTCACATAACCAGTAAAAGCTCTTTGGGAAAAACTTAAAAAGGCTCCCTGAGAATTAAGTAAGTAACTTATAAATAAAAATCAGATTATACAAATAAAATCTCAGAGAGAAAAGCTGAAGGCTTGAAAGCATGGCGGGGGAAACATCATGCTGTGGGGCTCTTCAGCGGCCGCTGCTACGGGAAGTTAAGGGTACGGTGTGAGAAACTCCTAGAGAAAGTTTGGAAAAATTAAAGTGGGACACAGGAAGTGTGAGTTTTTTGGAAGCAGCAACATGGGAATTTATTTGGAAAACTTGAGAAGAACTGTGTCATTAAAGCCTTGGATGAACAAGCGTGTTGACAGAGACGGATACGAGGAGAAAACCCACGGGACAGACGCAGAATGACGTGATTGGCACGGCCGTCTCCATTAGGCATATCCAAAATGAATTTTAAGAAGTGGCACTGAAGTCGGTCCGATCTCATTTCCACTGCCTGCATCTCTCAAAGCAAAACCACAATCCCTCGACCTTTCACCTCTTCCTGTCTCTCCATCAGCTCTCTGCATTGCGAGCTCAATGTGTAAATACAAGTGTTTCACGGGAGCCTTAAAGCAGAGACCACTGTCCCACTGACCCTCCGTTCTCTTCTTTCCCTTCTGTTCTGCCCAATTTGTTCTTCTCATTCCTTCCCTCTCTCTGTATTTGACAGACAACCAAGCAGTGAGAGTGAGCAGACGCCCATCTTCTTCTTCCTCCCTCTGTCATCACCAGCTGCCCCTCCTCCTGCTCACTACTATCTGACATCCACGCCGTCTCCAGAGCCGCCAAATAGAAAGAAAAGGACATAAAATCGGGTTTTATAACACTTTGGCTTCCCTCTCCTTTTACCCACTTTTCTCTCTCCTCCTCTCCACTTTCTAAGTGAGCCATTAAAATGAGAATCACTCAGTGAAATCCATCCCGCTCTTCCTTCCATCAACTCTTCAATTGCCTCCCTTTCCAATATTTTCTTTCTTTTTTTTTTTTTTTTTTTGCTGTTTAAACATGCCACAGATCTCAAGCACCCTCCTTCCTTTATAAACACCATTAAGCAGGAGAATGCATCACAGTCTGTCTGTAAAATGAAACATACAAGGGTTCTTCTGATGACTGCAGAGGGTTTAAATGGAGGATCTGACTGATAGTCACACTGCCACATCAGGATATCAGGAGTTTAGTTTATCCACCAAACTTCACCAATCAACTCCTTTAATAATAAACCTCCATTGATAAAAACAATACTTCTCTCTCTTTTAAAATTTAAGGCATGGATGTCAATGGCATCGTAATGGCAATCCAACAATAGTCTATTGTTCTCTGCGTGTGTGTGTGGTGTGTGTGTGTGTGTGTGGTTTAATTAAAAAAAAAAAAAAAACAGCTCCACAAGCATAGTGGCCAAACATGAAAACTACATTGTTTTCAGCATTCCCCTCATTTCCAGAAAATATTTTCAGTGTTTCCACGTACAGGGAAATGTTTTCTGATAAAAAATGCTAAAACAATGCATTTCCATTAGAAATGTGTAAACAGGGGCCTGTATCTGAATGTTGGAAAGACAAAAACATGTTTGTCAGCAGATCCGAGAGACCTTAAAGGGTCGTGATGCTGCAGCAGGTCAGGTAGTTAAGGTTTAGTGAATCAAGACATTATAAAACACTGTTTAAACCATTCCAAAGATGTGTAGGCAGAGAGTGAAGGTAATGGGATGATGGTGATTTTTTATCTTTTAATTTTTTTTTTTTTTTTCAAAAAGATGAGTTGCAGCATCTGGGCTGGCTGTAGATGTAAAACTAAATGACAACACCATCAAGGTTAATCAAGTATAGTGTACTCTCATAATCTAGGCCTGTTTGGCCTTCTTAGGTCATTAAAGAACTTTATTCGATTTCCCTACCTTTTCAGCTCTTAAGACTATTTTGTACAATGTGCCTCTTGATGTTACTTTAGTAACATTAATAAAGTTTGAGCAAACTCCTAAAGCTAAAGCCACACTACTGCTTTCCCCTCTGCACATCAGAAGACGCTCTTCCATTCCTCATTCTGCCAAAGTCAAGCAGCTTTTCATCCTCCTTTTTTGCCTCTTCCTCCTGCAGTGGATGCTTTTAGCCTCCTCCTCCGAGACGGAGGTGCCCGCTCCGCTCCCCCTCAGCTTGTTTGTGTCACTGGTACATCAGCACATGCTCAAGACTGAGTTCTCAAGTCAAGGACACAAGGGCTTTTTTTTTTTTTTTTTTTTGGGAGGGGGGTGGGGGTGGGAGTTTACACAATGAAAAGAATTAATTAAACAGCAGTGATGGGACCCTGGGGTTCCTCTTACCTAAGAGGAGGAGGATGCCTTAGCACGGGGTGGGTGGCGGTGGGAATAGAAGAGACTGAAAAAAGAAATGAGGGGCTGAGAGGAGGGAGGGTGAAAACAACTGGATGCCAGGTTGCATGAGAGGGAGAAGGGGGTGACATGCGGGAAGGAAGGGGAATAAGGGAGCAAAGACGGAAAAAAGATGTGAGGAAAAGGGACTGGGACGTCTCCAACACTTGACACCTCCATGCCGACACACACACAAACACGCGGCGCAGGCGCTCACACCTGGGACGGGAAGTTAGCGTTAGCGTCGGCGGCGCTGCCGCCGCTCACTTCATGACTCCGCTCGTCTCGGAGGAGACCAACTCCAACGCCGGGTCCGCGTAGGTCGTCTTAATTAGCCACACATCCTGCCATGCAGCCTCCCGGGGGGGTTTATCAGGGGCAGGGGGGTGCAGCGGGAATGGGAACGATGGAGGAATGGGGAGGAGAGCCAGTGGGACTGGGAGGTTATTTAAAGCGTGGCCTACAAAAACATTCAGGAAAAAAGAAGTGCAGAGCATGTGTGTGTTTAGATGTTTGTGCATCGCGAAATATGACCAATCGCATGTATGTGTACTGAAATCCTGTGACTCAGAATGCATCAGCATGTGTGTGTGTGTGTGTGTATGCTCACATGCATGTATGCATCTGAGTCAGGCCCGGTGACTGAGTGTGCTCAGGTGGCTGGGGTCATTTCAGTGAGTGACAGAATGATGCTAGGCGAGGGCCGTTTGCGCAAACCCCATCCATATCTGCAAGTCCTAATTAGCCAGCCTAGGTCAGCGCTCGCGGCCGTGATGGAGAGTGGCGAAGCACCGAAAGCGCACGTAATGAACACAAATGCTGCCTTCATCCCGGCAATCCTTACGTCTCTCCCCTGTAATTGACAGTTAAAGCGCTCTTCCTCCGCTTACATTAAAACATCCCATAACCCGGAGAGTCGCAGGAGGATCTTCAGCATCGGTGTCGGACTTTTTTTTCCCTTTACAAGCTTTTTTCAATTAAAGCTGAGAGATGAAAAATGAAGTAAACGTTGAACTTGTGACGATGTAAACTCTAGATGGGTGGAATCAGAGTAAAGCTGCTGGAATCCCACTGAAGTTTCAAGGACTTAATTCCGTACTGATGACCTATGTGTTCCTGTACCTGCTCCACGGAGCTCAGTCCCACTGTTTATTCACATCTGTCACATATAGTGGTACCTCCTCTCCCAGATAAATGAACAAAGTCTGATTTTTTTTTTCAATGGTTTCATTAAATATGTAGAAAAAAAATTATGAAGCTTAAATACCAGGAGTATATATTATATTGGCCACGAAAAAAAGTACTATTAATTAGAGGCTTTGTAATTACTTCATTGAGCTCACATTTTAATCACATCTTGGCATTTGAAGAAAAGAGGAAACACTTTTTAACTGAATGTCATTCAATAGATTTATTTATTATAAAATACTTGATTAAAACAAGTTAAAGTACTGGTTCTGCTTTTATTCAACACAGTTCTTCACAAATTAGGTCCCCAAAAAAAGCTTGAAAAATAGAAATAAAATAAATTTTTGTAGGTCTGGAGTCAACAAAGCAGCTGCAATAAAAATAAAGGAACAATTCCAGCAAAGTGAAATTATGGAGACACTCTTCAGAGTGAAGAGGCTGATCCAAAAAATGAGCAAGAGGTTCAAGAAAAACTGTAAAAACTATAACATCTATTCATTCAGTTGTAATGACTACACTGGAAGAAAACAGGCTGGTGAAATGTCCGACCTTCAACACTTCTTTTCAGCTAGTAGCTGCTATAGTTAGCTAAGCTGTTGTCAGTGTAGAAAGACGCCACTGTGCTACATTTATTAATTTCATTATTTATATCCAGTGTTCAAGATTCCTAACCCATTGCTGTAGTTAAACCTTCTTTGACTCTAACCATCTTCCTCATGTTTTATCCACTGGACTGATCCTGAGCTGACTACGAGATAAAGCAGGTTATACGCTGGACAATCATTCCTCAATCATCATTTCTACCCTGTTCTATATTTTCAGTAATCTTTATGCATTGCAGCCCAACCTCATATAATCGTCTCTTGCAATTTTTCCTGTGCTAACTTCAGCAGTCCAAGATGTTGACCAGTTGCATTTGTAGGCACCTTTACGTCACAAAAACGGCAAGAGTCCAGGAGAATGACATTTTGCTTAGGAGTGAATGTTTTAATGGTCAAACTAGAAGGAAAAGACAATGAGAACACGGTGATGTCCATCTTTAGAACCAAACATGCTTGAGGTTAACTGACGGGATATATTTAATACATTGTGAACCAACTAAAAATACATATTGTAGACCGTGTGCATGTGTGTATGTGTGTGTTCCTCCACACTTCTGGCCGCATTGTGCGATCACAGAAGGGGTGAAAAGGGAGGGAAAACGGAGCGATAAACACAGACTATTACCAGTGGGGTGGTCATTTCTTTTGCTCCTCTGTTAAAGGAACCCCACTGACTTTGACTGAGCGTGTGTGTGTGTGTGTGTGTGTGTGTGTGTGTGTGTGTGTGTGTGCATGCGTGTGTGTGTGCTCTTGAATTATTTTTATTTTTCAGGGACAAATCTATACTCCCTGGCACAGGTGCTGCAACACAATACATAAAACCCTTTTATAATATAGTGGAAGTCGACTGTTTGGGAGATCAGAACCGGAGGATGGAGTTTTATGAGACAACTGTTAAAAATGTACTTCTTGCAGAAAGATACAAATCAAAACAGTTGTCACAGCATATATTTTCAGTGTAAATATTGGAGAGTATTGGCTCAGTGCAAAGCTTCTTGAAGGTAGCGGTTAGCAGAACAAGACTGCTTTTGAGTATATTGAATCCAACTGCTCCAGATGTTATTTCAGAAAGGTCATCATAGCGTACTATGGTGCTTTGGGAAGCTGGTGGGGGTCACAGGTCTGGCTCAGGATAAGCATTGTTGGCCTGTAGGTCTTTGTAGATGCTCAGATGCTATAATGGTTATTTGTACTCCTAATTTCTCACATACAGCACTTTGCCAACATACATCTTTGCTTCATAAGGCCAGACAGATGTCGTGGTGAGCACACTCGTTCAATACTTGGGTTTCATTCTGAGGATTGGCCTTACCTTCTGCATACTGTATGTTTTCCAATCAATTCTGAATGATTGGTAAAAATGCTAACAGCATGCTTCTTAGTTTAGTTAGTGACTATCAGTGACTCATACTAGGGGTGTGACGAGATTCCATGCCACAAGATCTTGCAAGATTAAATTGATATTTCTCGTTCAGTGAAAAGCTGTCTCGCTGCACAGGGCAGAAGCCTATCAGACCACTGTGAGATATCCCAGCTTCTGTTTGTGACCTGTTGGGGGCAGAAGTGTGCCTTTGTGACATGTAGTCTGTCAGAAAGTTACAAGAAGGAGAAGGAACCAGCAGGCAGTCATCCTCAGCGGCAGGTGGCGTGTGTTGTATGAAACATTGGGCACAATGCAGGGAGTGGCGGTGGCCGCAGAGCGGTAGTGGGCAGTGAGGACAGTGGTGGCAGTGGAAGTAGTGATAGCGGCGGTCAGCACACCCAGAATGACATCAGAGTTTTAAAATATCAGCACTGAAGATGCCCACAGCCACTTTTCAGTGGTTTGTGTCGCAGCATTTTGGGTCCACAGTGGAAACAATGAACGGCAATCGAGTGACAGGCAAGACATGGACCATATTTAAGAACTGTAAGAAAACAGTGCTGAAAATCATGGCTAACACAGCACTATACACTCCATACTGACAGAGGGGGACTTTGGCTCAGGTTTTGCATTTACTGAACTTAAAAAAAACTTCAATTTTATTTGCAGAAGGACGCTCCTGCTCGAGATCATGCTGCGGCCACGCATGGATACAAATTTAAAAGATTTCAAAATGCACCTGTATTGTTTTGTGACTGCTAAATATTTTTTTCCAGTCATATTTTGTTTTTAGTTTTCTTAAAAGTGAAGTGGAAATCTTGTCTCGTCTCGTGATCATAAATCCATTATCGTGTCTCGTCTCGTCTCATGATCTAAGTGTCTCGTCACACCCTGAACTCACGTGTGTGTCGGTCTTGTGATGAACTGGTAGTCATTCCACAACAGCCACCAAAAGTCAGCTGTCAGAACCCAGCCCAGCTTGAGGACAGACAGTCAAATGGAGCCTTAAACTCGGCTTTATGAACGTATTGATTTACTCATAAAGCTTAGGATCCAACTCCATTCACTATCTTCTGCCAAATTCAATGTTCTGGTCACTTTCAGGACTTTCCCACACATTGAAAATTAATACGTCTTTATTCAAAGAGCAATTTGCATCCAGTACAGTGTAGTATAAAGTACTTTAGATGTCAAAACAGAGGTTCGCTCTTCACCCACATAGTCTACATACAGTCTTGCCCTTGGTGTTGTGGTTGGTGGTGCAGAACTGGTAAATCTGGTGGGTTTTCAACCCTCAAATGTACAAGGGCTTACAGTATTGTCTCGATGAAACAGTTTACAATTCAAAATAAATAAATAAAAAAATCACCACCAAAAACAGAACAGGTTAAACCCCCTCCATGTTTACAGTCTGTTCTACTCTCCTTTTCAAATATGTCTTTACATGACTTTGCTCTTCTTCATCCCACCTTCCTGGATTAGAAGTGTAGTGTATTCACCAATTGCTTTTCTCTGTCTGAGAGATAAATACTTCAGGACTTCCTAAAAATGCATGAAACATTGTGCACATGAGCCATTTTAGTGCCTGAAAGAGAAGTATCTTTAGTTCCAGGTAGCTCTGGTCTAAATGGGGCCAACAATGACAAGTCTTTGAACAGAGTTCATTCAACAAAGTCTGTCTTAAAAAGAGTTTATCAAATGATTTTACCAACAGGAGATGTAGTTTTTCCCAAAGACACGAAAAATAGTTTTCATTTTCTGAATCTTTCTGAGAGTTTTTCTTGAATCTGCTGACGCAAAGACAAAATCAAAAGACAGCATCACAAAGAAAGTATCAGGAACAAGCAGAGACGGCTGACTCACATGAAAGGTTACATTGTGTATGTGGGTCATTTTGAGTGTAAAAAGGTTTAATATTGCCGAGATGAAGCAACATTGTAGTGTTTGAAAGGCGTGCATGAGTCTTTCCATGTGTGAGAGGGTGCTTCACTCAGGACAAAGTGGGGCAAACTTTTGTCCCGGTGACACAGAGAAACTCACATCAGACTGCAGCACACAACTATTGATTATCATATAGCACATATTCAAATGTGTATCTCGGTCATACTCTGATGCACAATTGTGCAATGAATGAAGATGGAAAATACGTGTTAGTATCTGCAGTGAATTCTCCATTTCCGTCCCTCTGGGTACAAACACTGAAAGAAACACACTCAGGACTTCTTTTCATTTGCTTTTTGTCTGAAGCTCTCCGTCGTTCTCGCTCACTTGTTGGCAGACGTCCCTCTTTTCTTTCTATTCGTCCTCCATCTTGCTGTGTTTTTAATCCCCAAGTGTGCCAACTGAAACTGCAGACTTCTTGGCCCCGTGTCTATGTTGTGTGTTTGTGTGTGTATATCTCAGAGGGACTGCCAGCGTGCAGACAAAAGCCCTCTGTCAACTTAGTTTGTTTTTACAAACGACTCAAACAACACCGCACTTAACCCCGTGCCCCGCATTCCTTCCCCTTTTTCTTTTTAAAACAGTTCAAACTTCACAGAGGAAAAACCTCATTCTCAGACCTGCACGTGCGTTCTGCGGAGAGCTGGATTTGTGATTCCAGTCGAGCAGCGGCGCGGCAGTTCCAGGGCCTGCGAGAGCTTTTTGTGTGATCGAGTGTGTGCATCTGCTGTCGGAACAGACATATGTTAGCTTCCCATGCAAACCGAGTGCGGTCTACTTCATTATGGCCGACGCGAGTGCTTGTACCTCATCTGTGAACATGAATTGTGCATAACATTTCATTAAGTGCACACAGTATGCCGGTGCACGTGTTCAAGTAAATCAATTCACATAATTACGTAAAGACAAATCATCCACCTCACGCACGTTTATTCCTCATACACCACTTAGATATGTAGAACTAGAATGGAGCATTGTATGCAGCAGTGACTTAGGATAATGGACGACTTGCTGTGGGTTAGTGATGACAGTTTGATTTGTTTATTAAGGTTTTGTATATGATATATAAGATAAGACAGATAAGATATGCATATAATACATAATATAAGATAGACAGAACTATCATACATTTACATTCATGC